>NC_084899.1:10455000-10755000 GCF_958979055.1 Alnus glutinosa | reverse complement strand
TTAAATTGTAATAGTTGTTTTTAGATCAGAACTTGTAATCTCTTATTTCTTAATAGTGGAACTCACGTGTAAAGAGAGGCTTTATTATTTGTCCATCTGCTAAGGCAGCTGCTCCTTAAGTCAAGATTTAGTCATGGACTTTGTTTTTAGGAGTCTTTGTACTCCTAATTATTGCGACTAGCAATTTGGATTTCATATTATAATGAAGGTTCTTCCTTGTTAAAAAAATAAATATGAAAATATGAAATATGTAAATTGAGTGACCTTTGGAGAGGATTCTCTTCATTCTCTCAATTTTAAATGAATAAATATTATTTATTTCATTATTCAAATTTGAAGTTGGTCTAATGGAATGATATAATTCTTCATCTTCTGCGTTTCCTTTTATCATTAGTCTTTTTCTCTCCTTTGGGCTGCAAATCCTACCTTGGAACAATCAAAATGGAAGTGTTCCAAGATTTTCGTAGAGCATCCAACGTGCTCCAGTATTGTCAAACCTACTTTGTATATGAGTTTGGGTGATGTTTGTGTGGTTTGGCTGTTTTTTGTTTTTTGTTTTTTTTCTTTTCTTTAAAAAAATGTGCATTGTTTGTATAATTTGTGTACAAAATATGCACAAATAATATATTTCTTCGAAAAATTGCGTTGCTATGAGCCTTTGACTTGGGTTAGATACTGGTATTGTAAAATTCCCAATCATTATCTGATTTTTTGGTCGGTCAATGAATTATTAATTTCTGGAAAATAAAAAGGAGACTCGTCACATTGCATGTTCGACGATCAATTTTTCTTAAGCTGTGTTTATTTTCAAAAAATATTTTTTTATATTTTTCAATGTTTGGTACAATAAAAAATAATAGTCAAATCAAAAATATTTTTTGTTTGACAAAAAAGTTTATTTAGTTTTAAAAAAATAATTTTTTTTTTTTATATATTTTTTTAATTATTTCTATTACTATTTTGATGTTGTGAATAAAAAATATTTTTTATAGATTAATATGATTAAAGAAAGATATAAAAAAAATATTATGAAAGATTAAACAAGCTGAGCCTGTTCCGCATAGAAAGACCATAGACTTGAGCATCGAGTCGTACGCTTCCCAAGGCCATAGGCCCATTATCCATAATCCTCGGTGACTGCGGTTGAGAATTTTTCTTTTTTCCTTCATCTTTTTTTTTTCGTTTCTTTTTAGCATTTTTTTCTTTTTCCGAATAATTGTCAACGGTTCTATTGGCTTGGACTTTTTTTTTTTTTTTTTTTTTTTTTTTTTTTTTTTGTCTTTCTCTTTATCTTTGTCTTCATAGCTCACAAACAGAAGCAATTTTCTGAAGCAAATCTTTTGTGATGGGAATGTGATTCATGTACTACTCATATTGTATAATTATCTCACAATCAAGACATGCGATGAGATTCATGTATGTAAGTTTTACGTATAAGTCTCACTCAATATATCTTATGCTCCGTTTGATTCGACGTAAAATGATTTCGGCATTTTAAGGTGTTTGGTAAGGACGAAAATAATGGTCAACAAAAATCATTTTCGGTTTGACCGTAAAAGCTTCTTTAATTTTCGGAAAACGATTTACGATTTTTAAAACCGTAAATCGTTTTCCGAAATTAAACTTTTCGTCCTTACACATACGTTTGATATCTGATCGTCATAATTTAGCAATTGTCGTAGTTGGAATCTAGTCGGCGCCGGAGTCCGACAACATCCGATCGCCGGTATCTGGTCACCGACAAACCAAATTCCGGCTCGAATATTGCCGGATTCCGGCCAAGCCGGCCGGATCTGGCCAAAACGGCCGGGATCCGGCCGGATCCAGCCAAAACGGCAAAGATCTGACCAAAATGGCAGGGATCCGGCCGGATTCGGTCAAACTTTTTCGCTAGAATCTGGCAACGGCGATCGGACATTGCCGAATTTTAGCGATATTTACCAAATTTTAATTTTTACATTTTAAAATTTTTTCCTGCGAACCAAACGAAACATTAAAGTTATGGAATAGTTATGCAATAATCGTAATTTTAACATTTCTGTTTACCGTGGGTTAAGAGAATCATCCACCTTTAGCACATTGGCCACTCAAATCTGTTCTTTTGATTTTTAAGTTGGTCAATTTTTTGAAGCAAGTATTTTTCCGCCGGTCAAGAGAATCATCCACCTATTCACTGGCTACCCTGCACAAAAATCTGTCCTCCTCTTTTCTTTTTCTTTTTCTTTTTCTTTTTCTTCTTTTTCTTTTTTATTTTTTAAAGTCCTTTTGATTTTTAAGTTGATAAAAAAAAAAAAAAATAAGGATTAAATGTCGTATGGATACATGTGGTTATGCTCGGAATCTAATAGTCGCATCAATTTTAAAAAGTGTCATAAATAATATATATTTTTAATAAAAAAATTCAGTTGATACTTTCGTCTAAATTCTGTCTATTTTTTTAACGGCAATCCATGTCACTCCAAGGCCAAAATGAGAGTTTCCGGCCACCCCATGGCTAAAATGGGGTGGCTCGACCTCTCTAAGGGCCAACCTTCTTAAAAAAAAATTGCTTTGGTCATTTGGGGTGGCCGAACTCACTCCATGCCAAAATTTTCTTCATATTTTTTTTTTTTTAAAATGTAATTCTTTAACAATTTCTTTGTCCCATGTGGCAATAAAAGCATGTGTATTATCTGTGATATACCGCAACGTAGGATTCGAGACAAATGTCAGCATTCTAAGCAGGGACGGAGTCAGAAGTTTTTATGGGCAGGGGCTAGTGGCAAAAAAAAAAAAATTTGGTAGGGGCCAATAGGCTAAATTTTTATTTTTTACCTTATATTTTTTAAGAAATTTTTTTTCCCACCTTATACCATCCCTAATACTTTTTGAAACCGAAACGACGATTTAATTCTGAGGCATAACTACATGTACCAATACAGGGGCGGAGGCAGGGGGTCGAGAGGGGTCAAATGCCCCCCCTCACCTCCTAAAAATTTTACTTACTCTTGGAATTTTTTTTTTTTGGAAAGTCCTAATTGCCCACCCTCAAAAACTCATGAGGGACAAATATTTTTCAAGATGAACGAGTTTCATGAGCCACACTACGTTCTGCCATTTTTTCACTGATTTTTAACCTAAAACCAGTCACTAGCAGCTGCCACAGGTTGAAGACGCATTTTTTCCCTTTTGATAAAACGCACCGATTTGTTAAATAAACAAAACGTTCATTTGGAGGATACTGGACACGTCTATGGACTAAAGATAATCCAGGCTTCCAGCTATGCCCGGTCCAAAAACGTGGCCCATACGTGCTAAAAGCTGAACCATGATGTTGATGGTCTCCAGCTTTTCATACTTTTTTGTTCTTTTTTTTTTTTTTTTTTGGTAATAAGTTTTTCATAATTTTCGTCTAAAACGTTTATAAAATAACAATTTAACCTCTCTCTTTTTTTTTTTTTTCTTTTTCTTTTTTAAAGCCTTATTATTATTATTTTTATCATTTTTATTTTTTTTTAAAAAAAATGCCTTAGGCCTTTAGCTTAGCCTACCTATTAAGATAGGTTAGATCGGAGTCATGATACTTGTCTATGTTGACAAATTATTATTTTATTAATTTTTTTTAAAAAAAAAATTAAGACTTAGCTTAACCAACTTTTCTTATGTAGTTGAATGGAAGATCAACGGATAAATGATTGTCTGATTATGTATATTGAGAATGATATATTTAAGACTATCAACGATGAAAAAAAAATCATATGAGATTTCAAGGTATGAAGACTCGTCAAGGATAACTGAATAAATGAACACTAGGTATGACAAAATAAATTGTAAGTTACATTTATATATTTTAAGCGATAATTAAATTTTGTTGAATTATTTATTTATTGTGTTAGTTATATTTTTTTAATCTTTTAATTTTTTTTTTATTAACTTTAATTTTTTTTTCTCTATTTATCAAAATGAAAAATAAAATAAAAAAATTATTGACCCCCTCAACTAAAACCCTGGCTCCACCACTGTACCAATATGACATTTAATTCAAAAGATAATAATAATCACCCTCCACTCCACTTTCCTTATTTATTTATTTTGAACTGAAATTTGTCTACTACCAATCTGTTGAAGGCTATGAGTATTGAGATATAATTTTTCACTACCTAAATATACAACTTTTCACTACCTTATCTATGTGGTAAAGTGGGCCCCTACTAGTTTTAGAGTTTTTTATTTTTAAAAAATAAAATAAAGTCAGAGATTACCTTACTACATAGATAAAATGATAAAAAAAAAAAAAAATTATATATTTAGATAAGAAAGAATCGTATATCTGAGCATTTGATGCAGAGAAAAAAGTACATAGTTTTGGGCATTTATTTATTTATTTTTAAAAGAGCTTTGGGCAATTAAGTGGTCAAGGACTCAAGGAGGAACCTAAAAGAAAAAAAATGGTCAAGAAGGACAGTCACGGATTGAAATATGGGCACCAAAGATGGTGTGTTTGGGTATTGAATTTTGAGAATTAGAATTGAATTCTAATTTTATTTACAAATATCGAGGTAAAAAATTGTGTTTGGATGTTGAATTTTGAGATTGAAAAATATTATATTTTAATGGTAAGAAATGATTGGAAGTTTAAAAAGTTGTGTATAATGATTGGTATTTTGAAAAGTTGTGTAAAATAATAATTTAAATAATAATAATTTATTATATATTGATTATTTAATTAAAAAATAAATAAAAAAATTTTTTAAAAAAAAAATTAAAATTAAAATTAAATATATATATATATATATATATATATATATATATATATATATATATATATATATATATATATATATATATGCAGGGGTGGCTGCCGGCAGCCACCCCTTTAGGGGGTGGCGCTGGTCGGGGGTGACCGCGCGGCCACCCCCGCTGGTCGGGGGAGGCCGCGCGGCCACCCCCAGTGGTCGGGGGAGGCCGCGCGGCCACCCCCCAGGGTCGGGGGTGACCGCGCGGCCACCCCCAAGGGTCGGGGGAGGCCGCGTGGCCACCCCCAAGGGGTGGCTGCCCGGCAGCCACCATTTGCTTTTTTTTTTTAATTTTATTTTTTTATTGAAATTTGTATTAGTTTATTATTTAAATGTGGGACCCACGCGTTTTTTTAGACAAGTTGTCCTGCGCGTGGGTCCCAGCCATTAAACAGGTTGTCAGCTTTGAATTGGTGTAAAATTCGGGTCAAAATTCGGGTTTTGGGCGGGTGGGCGGGTTTTAGAAAATACCCGAAAAGAATATTTATTTGTTTCTAAATCCAAACACACCAAGAGTTATTTGATGCAGACGAAAAAGTCGCTTTGGCAGCAATTAAGTGGTCAAGGACGGATAGTCACGGACTGAAGCAAATCTTACCGCCCGTCATCAGAATCATCCACGTGTTGAAGTTTAGGCTAGGCTTTACAAATAGGAAAATCATCATATTACCTTATATCAATTTTACACTAATGCTCCGTTTGTTTCGGCGTAAAATAATTTCTGGAAAATGATTTCGACATTTTCCAGTGTTTGGTAGGGGCGAAAATAATAGTCAACCGGAAAATGATTTCTGTTCGACTAAAAATGCTTAGTAAATTTCAGAAAATGATTTACGCTTTTTAAAAGCGTAAATTGTTTTCCGAAGACGCCAGACTCAATCGATCTATTTTAAACGACACAGTCGACCTTCACGTTCAAGCAGCCGACCACCATCGAAATATTGCCGGTATCGGAATCCGACAATATCCGGTTAATGTCTCCAGAATTTGGCGACGGAATCCGGCCACCTTCGCCGGAATCCGGTCATCCCAGATTCCGACAACCAATCTGGCCGGATTCCGGCCATCTGATCGGAAGGCCGGGATCCGGCCTCTCTGGCCAGATGGCCGGAATCCGGCTATCCCAGATTCCGACATAACTGTCAGGATTCCGGCCTTTATCTCGAATTCTGGCTATATTAGCCGGAATCAGGTAAAAATGATCAGAATCTTGTTGGTCCGTGACCGAATCTCGTCATCGATGATTTTTATATTATTTTATATTAATATTAATATGTTTTGAATAAAAATTAATTTTTATAGGTTAATATGATTGAATGAAAATATGAAAAATATTCGTGATTTTCTGTACGCGCCAAACACCGAAAAATGCTTTTGGCGAAAAATATTTTCCAGAAAAATGACTTCTCTGAAACCATTTTACGACGAAAACCATTTTACGTTGAAACAAACGGAGCATAAAACACATAAAGTGTAAGATTATACATGTGAATTTTATATATGTGGATCTTATATACATGAGTCTCATACTCAATGTATATTAGTGTAGAATTGGTGTAAGATAATGTAACGTAGAAATAACGCATCTCTTACAAATATTATTAAAAAATATTTTTTTTTCTTTTTTTTTGAAGTGGTTTGTACATTATATATATATATTTTAATTTTTAAACAAGGCGATGAAAATTGGTTGAAATTAGGTAACGGTACCCTTTTTTTTTTTTTTTTCGGCATGACTACATAAGAAGAAGAGGAGAAATTCTAACTAGTGATCTCCGCTTCATGAAACGTAGTCTCCAACCAATTGAATTACCTCTTTAAAATTAAGTAACAATACTTATAGACCATTAGACCTCTAAATCTAAATGTAACGAATCTATGCATTGGTTAAAAATTTTAAAATAAGCGAAAGGATGAACTGATTGAAGGCTCATCTGAATCTCTGTTTATTTACTTATTTATATATTTTTTTTTCTATTAGCCTCTGTTATCTAGGCAATGGTCTAGGCTCTCCTACGGTCCTACCTGCTTGAAAATTCCTCTAACCATTTGATAAACCTACCAATTAGAGGCACCAAAATGCTGATTAATTAAAAAAAAAAAAAAAAAAAAATATGCATCGGCTTTATTGACTTATCCCCTATTTCACGCTTCCTCCAGCTATTTATTTCATTAACTTTCGCTCTTACTTAAAGTCGGCTTAATATATTTTGTGGCTTAGGCGAAAAGTTTAAGGAAAACCTTTTAAATCATTGTAGAATGGACCTAGTGCATTGGACTTCAATTTTATGCAAGCCAAACCCAAACTATAGGTCTAGCTTGTTCAAGTTTTCTAGGTTCCCCAACCCCAAGGACTTCAAGGGTAAAAGGATCGGATCTTATTAAAATGAAAAAAAGAGCAAAGAGACGTAACTGAGCATATATTACAAATTTCTTCTTATAGTAAATTTAAGAGAAATGCCACACACATTTTTATTTTTATACTCTCAAATGCTCACTCTTTATATTTTGAAGTGCACGTAAAAAAAAATTATTATTTTCATATCAAAACTGGATTTTTTTTATTTAAAACATGTACCATTTGTAACACTTTTTAAACTAAAACGGCTATTTAATTCCTGGCATCACCTCATATACCAATATGGCATTTAACTCAAAAGATAATGAGTAATACTTGTTGTATGCAAAGCTTTATACACAAACTCTTTTGTATTCATTTTTAAAAAAAATAAAAAATAAAATTTGATTGACACTAATTTTGTGTATAAAGTGTGTACACTTTTTGTACATAAGCATTACTCAAAGATAATAATAATCACCGTCCACTCCCATTTACTGACCTTATTTATTTATTTATTTTGAACTGAAATCTGTTTACTATCTAACTTGGAGCATTTGATGCAGACAAAAAAGTAGGCAGCTCTGGTCAAGGAGGAACCTACCAAAAAAAAAAAACAGAAAGTGGTCCAGGAGGACAGTCAGTGTCAGTCACGGATTGTATAGCATTTTGAGCAAGACGAAAAAGTTGGTAGCTTTGGCAGCGGCAGCAATAAGTTGTTGGAAAAATATTCTTTGCACAGTAGATTTGTGCACGAACACAAAAAACATGAGTTAGACTCACGTGGTAAGTGTGCACAGTGCACCAATCACTTCTCGGGTAATACTTTTCTGGAATTCTTCCGGAAATTTTGCTTGAGCATGGCAGTTTTGTAAATAATAATATTTACAAAATTGCCATGCTCAAGCAAAATTTCCGGAAGAATTCCGGAAATTTTGCTTCAGCGTAGCAGTGCTCTCACTTCTCTAATGTGGTCAAGGACGGATAGTCACGGACTGAAGCAAATCTTACCGCCCGTCATCAGAATCATCCATGTGTAGAAGTTCGGTGACTATCATTAAAAAATATTTTTTTCTTACTAAAGGGGTTTGTACATTTTTTTAAAAAAAATAAAAAATTTATGTCCGTTACAAGGTGACAGAAATTTGCCCAACATGACAGAATAGTAGGGAAATAATTTTGAATAAATAAAAAGTAATAAATGTAATATAAAGTAAAAAAAAAAAGTAAAAAAAAATTATATTGTAGTGAATTTTTTTATTTGAATAGTAATAAAAAAAATATTGATGTGATATAAAAAATGAAAAAAAAAATAAAATTAATGTTAATTATTTTTAAAAAAATATAAAAATAAAGATAAAAATTTTGTATTGCATGCCAAACAAGGATAACGGTACTTATAGTCTTATAGACCACTAAATCTAAATGTTACAAATTTATGCATTGGTTAAAAATTTAAAATAAGAAAGGAAGAACTGTTTGAAGGCTAATTTGAATCTCTCTCTCTCTCTCTCTCTCTCTCTCTCTCTCTATATATATATATATATATATATATATATATATATATATATATATATATATATATATATATATTCCAGTAGTCTCCGATTTATAACTTGTATGAAAGTTATCTAGGCAATGGTCTAGGCTCTCCTACCTGCTTTAAAATTCTAACCATTTGATAAACCTACAAACTAGAGGCACCAGAATGCTGATTAATTAAATAAAAATAAAAATAAAAAACTGCATTGGCTTATTAGTGGGATTCCATATTTCAACTCGAATGAATGAAAAAAGAGAAATGATCCCTACACTCATTTCTTACAACAGCCCCACAACAAGCTGACGTGGCTGGTAATATTTTATTATTTTTTTACAAAAAGAAATGAAAACAAAACAAAAAAATAATAAAATATTACCAGCCACATCAGCTTATTGTGGGGTTCTTTTCGTAAAAAAATAATAAAATATTACCAGCCACGTCAGCTTGTTGTGAGGCTGTTGTGAGAAATGATGAGAAATGATTGTAAGGATCATTTCTCATGAAAAAATGTTGGTGATAAGTATAGCGATTGCAAACTAGATTACCAGTTGGATGATAATTGCACATACAGCCGTACAAAGTACAAACTATTATTTAGTTAGCATGAATTCCTTGTAAATAAGTTAGAATAGTTAAAAATTTGTTAGCTTAGATAAATTAGTTAAATTAATTATTAGTCTTTACAAACTATTTGTAATTAACAGAGTGTAACTATATATACTTGTTTAAAAAAGAAAGTGAATAACACGAATTATTTTCTCAAATTCTCCCTAAATTTATTGTGTTTTCTCATTGTTTTTCGGCTTTGTATTCAATTCTTGTTAATAAGCGTAATAAAGGTTAGCTGGTGAAATATATGTAATATATATATAGATTTTGAGAAATAAGATTACATAATATGCTTGATAATTTCTTTTTAATTTTTTTTTTTTCGACCGTGACGACTCGCTCTTTGTCGGTGATCTTGTCTTCACGATCGTTGCAAAACTTGCAAAGTCTAGAGAATACGCCGGAGGTTGGCCGACGTTCCTCCCTCCGATGCCTAAGTCAATGTCTAAGTGTATAATTGTTGGGAAAATAGTCAGCTCCGAAGCCACATGGACCTATGTTCGACTCAGGTTTCAAAGCGTGTACCCGAGTCGGACCAGCCCGATCCGACCCAGCAAGTTCGGCTCAGTCCAAACCATACCAGGTCACCTCGGTCATAACACATTTGTGGATACCTCGGATGGTTGTCAATCCTTGTTATGGATAAATCAGCTCGGTACTTGAAATGTTTCGGATTATAACATGACCTTGTGAACTGGATACTTCGGAACTCAAGACCCCGCAGAGTGCGGAATACTCCGAGATCTCCTAGTCTGTACATAGTCAACATGTCTCGGATGTTCCAACCTCGGAGTTGTGACCAGTGCGTGCACTGTGAGATTATCTCCTCACCTTCAGCGAGCGAACATTTGTTAACTGGTAAGATTCTATGTCCAAGATTTATGGAGGTTCTGTTAGGATACCAAATCCCAAAATTTGGTGAACAGATCCGTATCCCAAGTTTAAAGAATAACAGATCCCTATTAGCGTGGAGTTCATTTGAAAAAAGGAAGAGTCCTACTCGATTCAAACTTATTAAAGATAAGATAAAAATCTGCATGAGCTGTGGGTAAGACTCCCATTCCAGATATACTTCAGGGACTCATGCAAGTTTATGAATAAGGAGATCATAACAGGTATGAGATACGTTCTCTCTCTAGGCTCTGAGATTTTTTCAAGTTCTCCCAAACAGGTCATAAAGTTTGTACTGACTTAGCCATCGGAGTGGGCATAGTCAGTGCCCCCGACTAGTTGTTTGTTATTTTTACAGATTTAGAGAGAGGCAGGGAGGAAGAAAGGCAGTGAGGCGAATCACAAGACGGCACGTCACCATACCGGAAACTGTACCAACAGTTTGGCGCCGTCTGTGGGAACGACATTGTTCCGTCAACAAAAATATAAAATTTGTCTTGGTGAATACGCGTCGTACCAATCCGGGTCAGAACAACACCCAAGAAGATGCAAAGTCCATTGGCTCTAAGGCCCGAATAGCCAATTTAAATCAACAGTTGGCTCAAGCACAAAAGAACGTTGAGGATCTATTGGCACAGAATGCAGTGCTGCTAGCTGCCAGAATGCCCGCACCATCACAACACATAGGAGGGGGAGATAATAGTCAAAACGATGGTGACCGAGTAGTTCCGGGTGAACACCCGGAAGGTTCTAGAGAACACGGCAATCCTCAAGGCGAGCTGCATGGGAATCAGCCACCACCCCCATCAACCGAGGTGGAAAGAAGGTTACAGCAGATGGTCCAGGACTTGGGTGCGAAGTACGATATGCTGTCAAAGACTGTGGTTGGGAAGCAAGGTGGAAAGGAGCCTCTAGCCAATATCTTCCAGAATGCTGATTCCATGTTTACAGATGAAGTGGCTAACACGGCTCTTCCCGAGAAGTTCAAGATTCCAGATATCCCCATCTTTACGGGCAGCGAGGATCCAATGGAGCACCTCATGACCTTTCGGTCGCATACGTCTTTACACAAGACCCCTGACGCAGTGGCGTGTCGAGCCTTTCCACTCACCTTATCGGGGAAGGCCTGTGACTGGCTCAGAAATCTTCTGCCAAGGTCTGTCGATAACTTCGACACCCTCGGACAAAAGTTTTTGACACAGTTCATGTTAGGTATGGTTAGGCAAAAACCCCGAGGGTACCTACTTTCCATGCGCCAAGGTCCCGAAGAGTCTCTCGGGGACTATGTCTGGAGGTTCAACCAGGAGAAGTTGGACACCGAGAGCGCACCTGACGATTTCATCTACAGTGCCATGTTCCAAGGGCTGAAGAAGGATGGTCCCCTCATGGCAGAACTGGCATTGAAACCGCCAAAGGACTTGCACGCATTCATGATAAAGGTTGATAGATACATCAACCAGGAAGAAACCCTTCGAGCCTTTATGAGCCCCAAGGAAACCCAGCCAGAACCCTCTTCTTCTGGAAAGCCCAACAAAAAGAAAAAATCCGAGGTGGTGTAGGACAATAGACCCTCGAACTATAAGAAGGCAAGAAAGAACTTCGGAGATTATAAGTGGACCCATCTGAATGCCACAATCACTGAAGTTATGATGGCGATAAAGAACGACCCCGCTTTTCAAAGGCCGATAGGGGTACCTCCAACACGTCTTGCGGACAAGTATTGTGCCTTCCACGATTGCTATGGCCATCTCACCGAACAGTATATATCACTGCGACAACTAATCGAGAAGTTTATAGAGAACGGTAAGTTGGTTCGTTTTCTTGTCGGTGAAAAGAATTAGCAGGATCGGGCTCGGGCCCCGAGGCCAAGAGAAGAGGAAGAAAGGCGGCATAGGAGGGATCTTGCCCCAAGACGAGAAGAAAGAAGAGAAAGGGTAAGGGAACCTACCCCTAGGCCACGGGGAGGAGAGAGGCACGAAAGAAGCAGGAGTAGGGCTCGAGAGAACGACAACATTCCTATAATCCACACCATCTTGGGTGGGTTTGGCGGAGGAGGAGAGTCGAGTTCGGCCCGGAAGGCTTATGCTAGACAGCTGGACGATTTTGAGGTATATTTGGTGCAAAAGCCTCCAAAAGCGTGAAGGTCCGATCCTGTGGTTGTTGGGTTCTCGGACGAAGATTATGCCGAAGTTTCACTCCCACATACCGACGCCCTCGTAGTATCACTAACCATTGCTAACTTTCAGCTTCGGCGGATACTGGTAGACATGGGAAGTTCAGCTGATATTCTATTTAAGTCAACTTTTGATCATATGGATATTCCCCGCGGAAAGGTGGTTCCGGTTGTATGCCATTTGTTAGTCTTTGCAGGAGAAAAGGTTTCGCCTCTCGGTTCCATTGAGCTTCCAGTAACTGTAGGGACCTATCCGAGGCAGAAGGTCATCATGGTAAAATTCATGATTGTGGATAGATCCTTGGCCTATAACGCCATTTTTGGAAGGGCCGCTCTTAACGAGCTGAAGGCGATCACTTCAATTCCTCATTTGAGTATGAAGTTCCCGACCCCTGAAGGCGTCGGGGTCGTGAAAGGAGACCAGAGGGAGGCAAGAAGATGCTACAACCTCTCTTTGAAGAATCCCCCTAAGATTCACAATCTCGGGGAGAAAACCAAAGAACAAGAGAGATAGTAGTCAAAGCTGGGGGAGCCTGTTGAAGACCTTGAAGAGTTTGAGGTCGGAGCCGCCGGGAGAAAAATACGAGTAGGCTCGCAACTTCCCCAACGAATAAAGGAGGAGCTAGTGGCGTTTTCTAGGCATAACTATGATGTATTTGCCTGGAGCCATGAAGATATGCCAGGGATTGATCCCTCGGTCATTGTCCACAAGCTGAATGTGGACCCTAACTACAGACCAGTAAAGCAAAGAAGGAGGACTTTCGCTGCAAAGCGGAATCAGGCTGTTGCAGAAGAGGTCGAGAAGCTGCTAAAGGTCGGATTTATCCGAGAAGTGGATTACCTCGAGTGGCTAGCTAATGTAGTGCTAGTAAATAAGTCAAGCGGCAAGTGGAGGATGTGTGTGGATTTTACAAACCTGAACAAGGCCTGTCCGAATGATAGTTTCCCATTACCTCGAATTGATCTTCTTATGGACTCAACGTTCGGGCATCAACTCTTGAGTTTTATGGATGCCTTCTCGGGATACAATCAAATCCACATGGATGAAACTGATCAAGAGAAGACTTCGTTCATCACTAACTGAGGACTCTACTGCTACAAGATGATGCCCTTCGACCTGAAGAATGCGGGAGCCACCTATCAGAGGTTAGTAAATAAAATGTTTCAAAAACAAATTGGCAGAAATGTTGAAGTTTATGTAGATGATATGCTAGTCAGGAGCATTCAGGCGACCGAGCACATCGCAGATCTTGAAGAAACCTTCCACACATTGCGGAAGCATCAAATGAAGCTTAATCCCACCAAGTGTGCCTTCGGCGTATCATTTGGGAAGTTCTTGGGATTCTTGGTATCGCACCGAGGCATTGAAGCAAATCTGGAGAAGGTAAATGTAGTCCTCGAAATGCAACATCCGAGGACCACTAAACAGCTTCAGCAGTTAACAGGAAGAATCGCTGCACTCAACCGATTCATCTCTCGGTCCACGAATAAGTGCATTCCCTTCTTCAAGATCTTGAGAAAGGCCTTTATATGGAGTAAAGAGTGTGAGGAGGCGTTCAACAAGTTGAAGGAATACTTGATGAACCCACCTCTGTTAAGTCGACCCTCGGAGGGGGAGATACTGTATCTTTACCTGGCCGTATCCCCCTCAGCTGTGAGCTCGGCACTGGTAAGGGAAGAGGCAGCAGTGCAGAGAGCTGTCTACTTTACAAGTAAGGCGCTTCATGGAGTAGAGGAGAGGTACCCTCGGATCGAGAAATTGGCTTTCGCCCTCGTTGTCTCGGCTCGGAGATTAAGGCCATATTTCCAAGCATATGCGATCCGAGTACTTACGGAGTACCCTTTGAGGAAAATCTTACAAAAGCCCGATCTAGGTTTGATTGTGTTCTATGTCGGAAACTAGATCTACTATGTTCTAAGTGCTAGATCTAGGTTTGATTGTGTTTGTATTTTAATTTGCGAGTCTAAAATTAGAGCTACCCTGTTTTGGCTAAGTGCTAGATCTACTGTAGCGCCCCAGATTTTAAGTAATAAAATAAAATGTTTTAAATTAGACTGAATAAAATAGACAAGTCTATAATTGGCGTTCGATTCTCATGACTCGACGCTTGAATGACTTAATATTGTAGGAAACAATATTCACGTCCAACTGTGAATAAAATACGGGCTTTAAACACGATATTTTAATCCCCGATAAATAATAAGGAATACATTAATATTTATAAAAATATATATTTATTGATCTTATTATTTATAAACCATGATTTTATAAATGAAGAATAATATTATTAGACTCTAATAATATTACAGGATTAATAAATAGACAGACTGAATTATTCAGTGAACTAATTGATATTATTGTCTAATCTATATATTTAATATATATATTTAAGGTATTATAATATTATTGAGATAATAATATTAACAATGAAACGAATTAAACTCAAAATTGACTTAATTTATTATCTTAATAAATTATACATAATGATAAAGACCTAATATTTAAGATATCTCCAGATAAAGTATCTAAAGACATTTTTAAGAAATATAAAAAGATATTTTATTAAACTTAATGGTAAAAAAAAAAAATTCTTATTATTTTTATAAAAACTAAACCCCTCCCTTCCCGTTCACACTCTTCCTCTTCTTCATTATTTTCTACCTCTTTCCTTTTCTTTCTTCTTCTTTCTAATTCTTCTTCTCTGTTCTTCTTTTTCTCGCCCGTATACACAGACCGAGTGAGAGGGAGATGAGATCGAGAGAGAGTAAGACGGAGAGAGAGGGATCGGAATCGAGTGATAGAGGGAGAAACCGAGAGAGAGGGAGAGAGAGATCGAGAGTGAGTCGGAGAGGGAGAGACCGAACGGAGCAGAGGAAGACCCGATCCTCCATGGGTCACCGGAGGCGCGATTCCAGTGGCGATTCCGGCGAACCCGTAACCCGAGGACCCGAGGAAGATAACCGGAGGTAACCCGATCCAGGAAGACCCGAGAACCCGTGAGACCCAAACCCGATCCTCCATGATCGGTGACCTGAACCGAAATCCGGCGACTTTTCCGGCGGAATCAGAGGCGATTTCCGGGGATTTTCTGTGGAAATCCTTATGGTGAGCGAATCTTGTATTTTAGGGTTAATTTAATTGATTGTTAATTAGTTTGATTGATGGACTTCTTGTTGATGTATTTTTGGGTAGAAATTCGTGTATGTGTGTTGGCCGAATATGGGTTCTCTGAGTTGATGTTGGCTGTGTTCTCTGTTTTGGACGGCTGATCCGTGTGTGTTGTTCCGGCCAGTGAGTGCTTGTGTGTGTCGGTCAGTGGTGGTGTATATGGATGTTGGGTCCCTGTTTTAGATTATGTTAAACCCTATGGTTTGGTTGATTGATTGTGGGTTTCCATGGGTGCTGGCCGATTGAATATGTATATATGGATATTGTGCTATTTGATCAGTGTGCAGTGTTGATGATTTGAGGAATTATTGTAGTTGGTTGGGTGTCTTGGATTCTTGGTCGACTGAGATGTGATTATTGTGGTTCCTGTTTGTTGATCTTGGCTGAAATACTGTCCTTTGTTGATGGGTATTCTGATTTTTGGGGTTAGAATAGCCGAATGGGTATTTGAGTGTATTTGTATTTTAGTAACCAGATCAGAGACGATTTGGATTGAGTCTTGGCCGATTGGGTGTTTTCTCTTGGGGTATTTATTGAGTGTTTTTATTAACTAATAAGGTTATGTTTATTTAAGATTCGATGTTAAGTTGGTGTTTTTAAAAGTAATTCTCTTAGGGGAAAAGACTCGAGTATTATTAAATAAGTTTTAATGTTTTATGGAAAAATGATAATTAATATAATGATCTTTAAGAGATAATGGTACCTAATTATTTGAATATAATTAAGATTTATGAATAATGATATTAATAGCCTATATACGTATATGTATTTATTGCAGATAATGAGTTAAGAAACTGCGGGAATAACTGTGAGTATTCCACTCACTGAGAATGATACTGAGTCTTTTAATATGATGATATATGGGTTTGTTTAATGGTATGTAATTGTCTAGGTTTAGGCATACGTGTAGGTAAGTGTTTCATAGAATACTTGCTAGGAATGTGGTTGTTTGATTAAGTGGTGATGTTAGTCTGTTTGATTATGTGACTGGTTTGTTTGATGGTATGCAATTGTTTAAGTTTAGGCATATGTGTAAGTAAGTGTTTTCTAGAACACTTACTAGGAATGTGGTTTGTTTGACTGTGTGATTGGTTTGTTTGATTATGTAGTGATGTTGATTATATTATGGTTGGTATGTGATATAAATGGCATTGCATATTATACTGTCATGAGATATGAATCTGTTAATAAGAAGAATTGAAAGTTTTGAGTCCTAAGGGATGAATGAAAGAATCAAAAGGATGGTTAAAGTCCACGGTATCAAAAGGAGGGTTAAAGTCCACGGTAACAAGAGGAGGGTTAAAAGTCTCCGGTATCAAAAGGAGGGTTAAAGTCCCCGGTATTCAATAAAGAAAAAAGAATGGTTGCAGTTCACGATATGAGAAGTGTCAAAAAGACTCTGCATATGAATCCATCATACATCATGTTATAGTATTGTGTATTGTTAAATGTATCAATATGTTGTATTATGGGATGCAGTTGACTTACTGTTCCGACAGTATGAGATTGTGCTGTTAACCACAATCACATGCAAGTTTATGCAGGTCAGGACGAAGGACGGAGTCATTAGGATCGTTAGGTTTATGAATGAGACCTTTGTATTATTATTAAGTGTCTCATATGACACATATAGTATATTTGATTGTATTAGAACTAATGGTTTGTATTTTAATATAATGAGGTAATTCAGTCAGTTCTGACGTGTAATAGTTTTTAAAGAAAAAAATGTATTCCGTTGTCAATTTATACTCTGATGACGTCGTTGTTGATGTCATAACGATATGTGAAAATCGAAATTTTTACTTGCGCCTTTTTGTAAAAAGCGGGTCGTTATATCTACGGTGGTCAATGCTAATTTATGTTCTTTTTGTTTCTTTTTATGATTCAGGCTGGAGGGGCTGACCGATCGAAACTACAAATTCGTGACAATTTTGTCAGGTCTATTGATACAGCTTTTGAGTTGATTGTTTTTGTGTTCTAATGTCTAAGTATGACTGCTAGAACTACCCTCTTTTCGTGCTCAAAGCTAAGCCAATTTTCCTAGGTGTTTTCTCTGCATTTTCATTTGGTTTTGTTCGTATTTTGAGGTCTAAATGTTTGATCTGCCTCTTGTTTGATGTATATTCTTTCTATTAGTTCTAGGGTGTTGAGATCAAGGATTTGATGATGGCTTAGTGGAGAAAAGATTTAGCACTATACATTTTGGATGTTGTGATACATAATGAGATCAAGAGGTTGATTTTGATCTATTTAATTTAATAGAATACAATAATGTAGATACTTGTATAAAGCTTAATATTAAGGTTGAAGGGGGAGGGGCGAGAGAGGGAGAGAGAGAGACAACATGCTAGGCAAAAATGTATGGGTGGGTACCGACCTGACCAGTTAGGTTTTTACCTCTTTTGAGAATGAGAAGACAATTAATGTAGTGTTAGTCATATTGAAAACCTGGCTTCGAATTTGGCGAAGCTTAGGTTTTCGATATTGAGAGTTGGTGTTAGGAAGGTAAGTCAATAAGATTGTCGTGCCAAAGTAATTTTCTTTTTCTTCTTTGCGCTGAGCCTTTTTCTTTTCAAATTCAATTATTCTCTATGGAATTACATGTGAAAAGTTGATGGAACTTTGTTGATGTTCATTCAGATATGCACACAAGAAAATTATATTTTCTGTTGAAGATATCTTTGCTTTGATTGGCGATAAATGCGGGGGCTAACTGATGGAAACGACCAATTCATGACAATTTTGTCAGGTATGTTGACGCACCTTTTGAGTGGATTGTGGTTGTGTTCTAATGTCAAGGTCTGATTGCTAGAACTACCCTCATTTTGCGGTCAAAGCCAAGTTTAAAACTCTGTGCCTAGGTTAACTTATAAAACATAGAATAAGCTAGTATTACAGACAGTGGACCCAACATTTTAAAATTAGCTAATAAGATCTCACTTTCTTTATAAACCTTAAAATCGATTCTTAAATGTGCAATAAAAAAATCAAAGTATGAAGTCAGGCCTAAACACAAATATTTTTTTTGTAAGTTAAACACAAATATTTAATAGGCCACAAGCATGAATAGCTCAAACCCATCAAACCCCTTTTTTAGTAAGTAAAATTAAATGATAACAAATAAACAAACACATACGAAATCAAAAATGCAATTACACAAAGATATCTAAATTAAATCCAATAAATGGGTTCTTCTTAAGATAAAGCAGAATTTGAATCCTGGTGAATCAAAGTTCAAAAAATTAATGAAGCATGGGATAACCAGCAAGCGTAACTCAAACCCATCAAACACTTTTGTCTAGTAATTAAAATTAGAATTCAAAAAATGCATACAGTATCCTGTATTGCACTTACACCCAAATAACGAAACTAAAATCCCCCTATGAGTCCCAAGTAGAGTGTCGACAACGACACCGATGGCACCTGCGAGCATTTGGGCTGTGGACGAAACATTGGGCGGAATGAGCGAGGAGGGGGTGGGAAATTTTGGGGGGAAAATATCATAAAGCTGAAAAGGTTTTAGGGGTAGTCAATTTTGAGCAAGCGTTATTTTCAAAAAGTTTCAGGGTTTAATTTTTTTTTAGAAAAAAAAAATATTATGTGGGTGTGCCACATCACCCGGCGTGAATAGTCAAATGGTTTTCTATTCTTTCTCTATTTTCCCTAACATTTAATTTAAAAAATATTTAAATGGTATAAGGAAATGACAAAAAAAAAAAGTTATTGGGGAGTTTATTTGAATAGAAAAGCAAAAAATAGTTTGATTCCTTAATTTTTTTTTTTCAAAAAAAAAAAATTAAGAAAATTGCTACTAGTGCTTTTATTAGAAAGCAGGAATTGGTCATTTTCATTTTCTATTCTATCCAAGTCTTTAGCTCTTTGTCATTTCCTTTTTTGCACTAATTTTCTTGCTCCAAAAGTAATAAGTATTAAGAATCTAAGGCTGAGTTTGTTTCAGCGTAACATATTTTCAGAAAATTGTTTTTATGTATTTTTAGGTGTTTGGTGCAATCGTTTTTTTTTTGAAAAATAATTAACAAAAACTGTTACTAGTGCTTTTATTAGAAAGCAAGAATTGGTCATTCTCTATGCTATCCAAGTCTTTAGCTCTTTGTCATTTCCTTTTTTGTACTAATTTTCTTGCTCCAAAACTATTAAGTATTTAGAATCTAAGGATGAGTATGTTTCAGCGTAAAATATTTTCAGAAAAATGTTTTTCTGTATTTTTAGGTGTTTGGTGCGATCGAAAATATTTTTGGTTTGACCAAAAAAGTTTATTTAGTTTCGCAAAATGATTTATGTTTTAAAATTTTGTAAATTATTTTTAGAGTTAAGAGTTTTTCCTTCTCAAATCGTTAGTCCACCGCCAGACCACCACCAAGCCACCTCGTATCATCGTCGAACCACAACTGAGCCATCCCTAAATCAGTACAAAATCATTCTGGACCACCACCGAGTTACCCTTGGACCACTACTGAACCACCCCCGAACTACCCCTAAGCCACCCTAATTAGCGTTGAATATTGCACGTTCAAGCCCCTTAACTCTCATATGTTAGCCCATTAGTTTCATTGTAATATAATGTTTTGTGTTGTTTTTATGTTTTAAGCATTCTTAGGTTTCTAAGGAAAAACACAAGTAAATATTTAGATTTTAAGCTTCAAAAGCAAATTCAACATTCTGCAAGGCAAAATGCTCGAGTGCACCTCAAAGGGCTCGAACGCATTAACAAGGGCTCGAGCGCACATCGAAAAGGCTCAAGAGCCAAATAGGGGTGAAAACCTAGTTGGCCAAAATCGCCAACCGTTTTCGGTAATCAGGTAGCCAGTTAATCGGGTATGTAATAATCAACGGTTACCGGTTTGTTTTCGGTTATCCGAACCGGGTATTGAAATTTTAAAATATTGGGTTTTTGGGCCACAAATTAATCTATATGACTAAGACCATCAATAGCAGCTTCATCATTTTAGTTTTGATTAAGCCCATTTCCGTTAAGTTCATGAAGCTACACAATCAAATTCACTTAAGGCGGTGGCTGATCACCTATCAGTCAAAATTGCTTGGCCATGTGTATGTATGTGAGAATAACAAATTCCGTATGTCTTAATCACAGAAAGAAAAAAAAAAAAAAAAGGTGCAGGGGAGAATGGAAATAGACTTGTAGAACAAAAAGAATAACTCAAAATAGTGATACAAAACTACAAACAAAATAAAAAAGTTGCAACCTTTAAATTCATGTTCTGTTTGATACTGAATTCCCAGTACGGAGTTGCAAGCTGTGTCAATGGCGTGCAAACTGAGACGGTGCCCCTCACAGAGACCAGCTTGAGCAAAAAAATTCAGAACTCAGTCTGCAACTTGACATCTTGACCCCAATGGCAAATTTGGAAGTGCTGGACGAACCCAAGGACAAGAATGCCACCGCCACCAACAACAAGAACAAGTACAAGAAGAGGAATATCTGAGAAGAAATGAAGAATTGAAGAAAATTAGAAAAGAAATTGAGAAACAGAGAAAGAGAGAGAGCAAAAGGGTGTTGACGGCTGAGGCGGAAAGGAAAAGAAAGAGGTGTGAAAGTAAAACCTAAGGCTAATTTAGTAATTGATAATTTTACAAAATAAATAACAATATGGGACCTATTTATAGACATGAAATTTCAAGAAGTTAAAAAAATGGATACACATCAGTTATACATACCTTAATCTCAGCATCAATTTGCGCGTACATTAGGAGAGTCTGTTGAATAAATCAAACATTAATGTTAAAAATGGGCTAAAAACTATAATGTGTGGCGAATTGATTTTTGTAATAAATTTTTGAGCTTACCCGGATAGGAATATGTTGCCGGTGATCAAAAATATCAATCTACTTATGGATGCCCTCATCCTCTTGATCCTTTATATCTTTGACGGTAGCATTTGAGACTTTTTTGTTGGCAAAAGTATTTGTTAACATTGCACCAAGACAAAATAATTTTCATTTAAAAATCCTTACTCTTTCGCTAGTTAAAAAAAGAAAAGACGAAAGATTATGGGAAGCATACTCGAATATCTTTCTAGTATTTGCACTCCATTCATCGTAGAAATGTCAAAGATGATTTGCTTTGGAATCCTTTTCTTACTAAATGCCGTGAAAAAAAAAAAAAAAAAAACTGTTTTTAGTATTCGAGCCATAGAATTTCTCAATTCTGACAAAACTCTCATAATTTCCCATAGGACCTCAAAATACGAATCAGCAATAAAACTAAGGTTGGGAAGAACTCTGACCTCGTGAAGCATCCGAAATTATTAATCTCTTCTTCCAAATCCAATTTTCAAATATAAAAAGCTCTTGCCATCATTGCATCTGAACTCCTTTGACTTTTCTATGATCTAAGAAGACCTACTTATGTCGCCCTTCTGAACGTATTTTTGTCTTAGACAAATAAGGCTTAGAGGGCCTAAACATTGACCCCAAGTGATGTGACACAACTTCAAATTGAAATCCGTGTCAAAAATATATGTTTTGTTCCTCTTCACATATTCCACCAAATAGTTGGCCACTAGATTTGATTGTCAGGGCCTCCAATGAACTTGGATACAATTTAGATAAGTGATTTCCTTACACCGATCAAGAATGTCTTGTAATTCCGTTTGTCTTACTTCGTGTGGCAGAATATTGTGTACAAGCTTTTGTTTCAAGACAATATTATCAAGTTCATCTACCCTGGGCAGCCATCTTCTGTCCCGCAACTCAAATAAAGCTAACTCCAGTGCTGTTACCTCAGCTTCCACTATATTGGAACTTTGACTTTTTTTCCTAACGCGATTTTTAATTTTAAAACTTTTGCACGCCACAAAAGATGTACCCCACGGTGGTCAAATAGGACATATCCTATATAGTGGAGTTCTTGTAAATAGTCATTTACAAGAACACTTTCTTGGGATATGTCCTATTTGACCACCGTGGGGTACATCTTTTGCGGTGTGAAAAGTTTTAAAAAATGAAAATCGCAATAGGGGAAAAAGTTAAAGTTTCAATATAGTCGAGGTTGATGTAGCAACACTAGAGTTAGCTTTATTTGAGTTGCAGGACAGAGGATAGTTGCCCGGTGTAGATGAACTTGATAATATTGTCATGAAATAAAAGCTTGTATACAATATTTTGCCACACGAAGTAAGGCAAACGGAATTACAAGATATTCTTGATTAGTGTAAGAATATCACTGATCTGAATTGTATTCAAGTTTATTGGAGGTCCCGATAGTGAAATCTAGTGGCCAACTATTTGGTGGAATATGTGAAGAGGAAGAAAACAAATATTTTTGACATGTATTTAGATTTGAAGTTGTGTCACATCACTTGGGGTCAATGATTGGACCCTCTAAGCCTTATTTGTTTAAGATAAACATGCGTTCTGAAGGGCGACATAAGTAGATCTTCTCAAATCAAGATGGAGGCGCACAAAAAATTATGAGCTGGATTAATGAGTACAATAAGATAACTTTTTTTTTTTTCCAAATAAAGTACAGTTTTGTGTTTTTATTGATTTGATATTAGATAAGGTTGTACAAATTTGTTCTTAAAAACAGTTTAATTTATTGTGTTCTTTTCACAACATTTAATAAGGAGAGGATTCCAAAGCAAATCATCTTTGAGATTTCTACGATGAATGGAGTGCGAATACTCGAAGGATATTCGAGTATGCTTGCCATAATCTTTCGCCTTTTTTTTTTTCCAAAAAAACTAGCGAAAGAGTAGGGATTTTCAAGTGAAAATTATTTTGTCTTGGTGTAGTGCCAATAAATACTTTTGCCAACAAAAAAGTCTCAAATGCTACCGTTGAAGATATAGAGGATCAAGAGGATGAGGGCATCCATAAGTTGATTGATATTTTTTGATCGCCTGCAACGTATTCCTATCTTGGTAAGTTCAAAAATTTATTATGGAAATCAATTTGCCACACATTATAGTTTTAAGCTCCTTTTTAACATTAATGTTTGATTTATTCAGCAGACTCTCCTAATGTACTTGCAATTTGATACTGAGATTGAGGTATGTATAACTGATGTGTATCCCTTTTTTTAGCTTCTTGAAATTTCATATCTATAAATAGGTCCCATATTGTTATTTATTTTGTAAAATTATCAATTAATCTAATATGTATGAAGAAGAGAGCTAGCCGGTTAGGAGGCTTTGGTGGGAGTGACGGTTGCACCCAAAAAAAAATCAATGGTATGCATTTAGAATATAGTGCTAGTTGTCTTTTTGAAAATACTAAACATTGGAAATGTAGATCATTTTTGACATCGTCAATATTTACTGTGGGTACCATTCTTTCTCGCAGTTGCTTCCAAATGATTTATTTAAATCATGTTCATCAGAAGATTTGATGATCAAGTCCCATCCTTTATCTTCCGTTTATTTTCGAGGCCAAATGCCGTTTGGAATTTATGATGTAACAATGCGGGTGAGATGAATAACATAAAGGGGAAATTTATACAAAAGATAAACACTTAGGGAAATCTATTACCTGTTGCATATACCTAATTATTGTTTACATTCTTACCTTTGTAGGCTTTGAGCTATTATGCTCTGGGTATTTGCATTCGTAGACTTAAATTTGGACCCTGTAAGATTTTTAAAGGAAAGGTACAATGCTACTGTAACTCAATTTGTTCACTTGCTTTGCAATAATTTTAAATTCAAATTATGGCGTTGATACAAAATAGTTTTTCTTTCATTTGTATTATAGGACAAAACTACTCTTGTGGTACAATTTTGAATAAATTTATTGTGATATAGGATATAAGGAACGCCATTCTGGGATGGCTTCACCAGCGCACAATAGACAAATTCCAGTTGATTGATATCCTGAATGAAGTCGAATGCAAATCCGTGGTAAAGTTGAACATGTCTTTTTTGAATGAGTTTCTTTTTATTGATCTTAGTTATTTTCTTTTTTCTTTAAAGATAGACTTTTTAATGAGTTAATATCATGTTATACTTTTGGTTTGCAGGAGCATATTGAAGGTAATTGGATCAAATTATAAGCAAAGATGAAGGTCAAAACTCTCCTATGAAAGTAAATATTTTTTTTTTCCTTTTTAATATTCTTTGAGTGGGTTACAGCGACATTAACGGAGCTCAAGCAAAAAGGCAAAAGTCTTATGTTATTATGTTTTCATTTTTATCTAATATCAAGCTTTTATTGTACTTTATGTAGTTGCCACACCATCTCAAAATGATTTCAGTGTCGAAGATTTAGAAGTTGAACGTAAAAAAGATGATGAATTTATTACTCATTACTACAATGTAACTATGCGTTCTTTCTCTTATCTAGAATCTAGTTTTACTTCCCTTAGGCTAGTTTTTAAAGTCTTTGTGGTTATAACCATGAATCCTTACTTCTAACAGGTTGTGGAAGGAATTGATCTCGGAGGGTCATACACTTTTTGGGTTCAAAGTCTGCCAATGTAAGTAATGAATAAGAGGAAAACCAAAAAACAAACCTCTCTTCCATTTTAGTTTACTTGACTAGTTGGGGATATATTATGCTATTTAGAAAACGATAATTTATGTATTTGCATTGACTTTATTTCATGTTGTGGTTATTAATTCATTTTCAAAATCACTCAATTTCATTACTGTTCTTAGAGCCTCATTATAAATGCTTGGTGAACCCCTTTAGGCATGGGTGATAACTAGGACAAAGCACATGTTAGTGCTAAGGTTTATGATTGGACATGATGTTGAATGTAGTGCATTATAATGGTGCATAGAGAATCTGTTGAACTCTGTTATTGGAAGTTCCAACTGAATCAATTAAATGAATCGTGACGACCCTATCATGAGAGATATGGATTTTTACTTTGTTTTTTTTTTTTTTTTGGCCCTTTCTGAATTTGTTTGGTAGAATGGTTTCTACTCCATCTATACGCTTCATTTCTCATGTAGTGCAACCTTATTTTGTAGTGATAAGATTGCTATAATATCCATTGTTCCTCTTAGTAATGTCCGAGAACGTTAATTCATGTTGTAAACAGTTATAAACTTGCATGGATGAATTATTTTTCTGCTGATTAATAGGGATCTGAAAAGAATCTAATGCCTTGGGCTTCAGTACCATACTAATGAAGGCTGCCTTGATTTTGCAGGACTATTTCAGAAGTGTTCTTCAAAGTAAACCGAAGCCTTTGATTTTAGCTAAGCTAATAGGTAGTATTAGTTCTCTTCAATCAAATCAACAAGCTTTTTGATTGATTCAGGGTGCCACCCTCCTTCTTAGAACCCATTGAGGGGGGCCTCGGCTTGGGAGGGGGATATTGGCCGAGTGGTTAAAAGCGACAGACTGTAAATCTATTGAAGTTTTTCTACGTATGTTCGAATCCTGCCTCTCCCACTTGTTTGTTGTAGAGTTCAGAGAAGAGAAAGGAGGCATTCGTCAGCGTAGGAAGGCCCACGGACCGAAGCTCTTTTTTTTTTTTTTTTGGGCCGTGCCGTGAAGTGAAATTGTATCGTATGTTAGTTAGCTTCCACATGCTTGAAGAAGAGTAATCAAGCTACCCCTCATAGGAATAGAGCCACCACCTCTGAGCGATCCAATGGCCGAGAAAGAGCACTTTTGTCTGACTTTTCTGTCAGCAAGCCGGTGTCCTCATCAAGCTTGTTCACACAGGAGAACGCCATGAACACCAAGTGGAAGATGGAAGAGTCAATTGATGTCTGTCTTAAAAGTGGTGAAACGTTGTTGAAGATGAACCTGAAAGTGGTCAATGAAATCCTAAATAACTAGTCACTAGTACAGCAAATAAGGATGTAGTTAATTGGTATAATTGGTGCAAACGGGCAGCAATTGACGCCTAACTTCTCTGCATCTCTTTTGAATGTCATTTGGCTAATCTTGAACCTGTAATTAGTAATCAAAATAAATGGTAAATATGTATTACCAATCAACTCTTAGTTTCATCCTTTCTACCTTTATGGTGGTATTACAATTGTTGTGAGCCTTTTAAACCATGCCCAGAAAATATGTTCCTTGATAAGCATTTGAGTGAAATACATTATTGTCTTCCCAGTTAATACACTCTTTGTCTGACTTTGATACACTTTTTATACACACCCAAAAGAAACGAAAAAGCCATCAATTTCTACTCTCAACGAATATGCAAGCTCATCCCCACAATTTACGTCACATTTATTTGGAAATATATTTAACTTGCATCCTCATTTCATAACATTTGATAAAATGTTCTCTTTCGATGCTCCATTTACATTATTATCTTTGGATTTCAAGCATAATTACCGAACAATGCGTGACAATCTCTTTTAAACCATATATTCACTTCCATAGCCTGTAAACAAATTATAGAACATTTAAAACTTTATGTGAGACAATTAGAGAATTATGACAAATAATCGAGAGGAATGCTAGAGTTTCTTTTGGTGTTCTTTTGGTGTTTATCTGAAATGACATAAATGTAATAAAAAAATTACATCTATGTCCTTCTGAATGACATGTATGTAATTTTTTTAATTTTTTTTATTACATTTATATCATTCTAGATAGACACCAGAAGAAGAGCTCTAACATTTCTCTATGATCAAATTGTGAATTTAAAAGTCACATCAGTTTTGGAAGGACACAAGAAGGATATGGGTATAACGTCTAGAATTACTCCAAATAATCACGTGAAACTTGTAAGAGCATTTTCAAGAGACTGAAAAATAAAACCTTTAAATAGATTAGTGGGTGGGTGGGGATTACTTGTTAATGTAGTAGCTGGTTAGGCTAACTCAAATTGCCCTACACCTGAACCAATGATGTTATGTTATGTCAGCCTTAAGCTAAACACAAAAATCCTAGTTAGGAGGGGGTTTTAAATTATATTGACTTTTTCCCATATTCTTAAATATTTTAAACAAGCCTAATGTATAACCTTATGGTTCTTTAAACCATATTTTTTTAATCCAATTTAAGAAAAAGTCTTTTATTTCATTCTCTTTTCTAGTTTTAATTCTAGCTTTATTCTTATTGGGAAAAAGACTAAGAATAGTCCGCTTGGACCCAAAATACCCTTATTTGGGCCTATAACGTAAAATACTACCCAGCTCTAAAACACGTTCTAAGGCGCATTACTTAGCCAAAATGGATCAAAACCACACTTTTTAACAATTTTTTTTTTTTTAAATTAAATTTAATCCAAGTCTTTGATTTCATTAAATATTCTAAGATGATTGATTTTTTTTTAAAACCATTCTTTGTAAGACTTGGTTACTCCCTAAAGGTAACCAAGTGGTTTGACTGTTCACATAGTTAACAATGTCTTTCAAAACTTTTAATTTAGACAATATCTTCCTAAATTATTTAAATTTGTCAATGTTTTTCGATGACAAAAATATCTTTAATGAAATAAAAAAAATACTAATTTTTTTTTTTTTAAAAAATAGAACAAAAAAAATTAAAATAAATACATAAAAATCAAGGGTGGCCAAATTTAAAAATTAAAAGAAAAATTAATTTTTTTTTCATTTTTTAATAAAATTTATTTTTTTTAAAAGAATTTAAAAGTTCTCATTTTTTTTTTTAAAAAAATATATATATTCTTTTTTGTAAAAAGAAAAATCAATTTTTTTTTTCGATTTTTTTTTTTTTTAAAATAAATGTCTATTTTTTTTTTTTAAATTTATATGGGTATTTTTGTTTAATTGAGAAAATTGTAAGGTCATTTTTTTTTTATTTTATTTTGCTAGCATTGAGGAGACATTGATAATTTTTTGGTAGTTTAGGATGAACATTTTCAATTTGATGGTAGTTTGAGGTGTATTTGGACTTTTCCGTATTAACTTTTAAGGGAAACTTCACTTGTTAAGTTGAATTTTTTCTTTTTGAGTAGTAGGAAGAAGTGATTAAGGTGATATAAAGTAGAAATAATTTGTATGGAAAAGAGAAAAAAAAATTGTATTGTAGTGGATTTTTTGTATTTGTATAGTTATAAAAAATTATTGATATGATATAAAAATGGAAAAAGTTAGAATGTTTTTGGAAAAAGTGAAAATAAAGGTGAATGGGGTGTTTGGTAACAAACACCTAAGAGCTAAAATATATATGAGAAAAGTACACATAACCCCCTCAAACTTCCACCTCATGGTCAATGACAAAAATGACCCTAAACTTTTTTCAATAAGACAAAAATGTATAAATTCGAAAAAAATACTAAACTAAAAAATAAAAACTAAAAACTAAAAAATAAATAACTTTTTAAAAAACAAATTAAAAAAGAAAAAAGAAAAAAACCTTTTTTTTTAGTAACTTTTTGTTATTTTACATCGCGATGCACATTTTCAATGGAAAATATAGTTAATGATAGGAAGTGCCCGGTTCTCTAATTGGGTTTGGAACTACGTTCAACCATTTTGACCAAAGTGCATGCCCGAACTTGATTATTTTTTTAGCCTACTTTTTGCTGATAAGTGTAAAAAGTACATGATGGCATGTGTTGTCACTGTTGTGTACGTTTTTTTTTAGTTTAAATTTGTTAATTTAAATAAAAAGCTCACATATGCTACCAAAAATACCAATTAATCTCTTTATGATACAATTTTCTTTTGGGCACAAATACGTTGTTGAAGATGACAATTAAAAGAAGTATACTCAAGAGTCTCATCAAGGAAATCTTACGTACGTAACTAGTCACAAGTACAGCAAACAAAGATAAGGTTATTTGTTCTTCGAACACTAAAAATCAAGGCTTTTGTTTACTTTAAAGAACACGGGTATCTCTTGAAGAGGTCATGTAAAGTCACGGCAGCCTTCATTAGTATGGTTTTGCAGCCCTATTAATCAGCAGAAAAATAAACTGTTTACGACAAGAATAAATGTTCTTGGACATTACTAAGAGGAACAATGGATATCATAGCAATCCTGCCACTACAAAATAAGGTTGCACTACATGAGAAATGAAGCGTACAGTTGGAGTCAAAACCAATCTACAAAACAAATTTTAAAAAAGAAATAATAAAATGTAATTACCTTTTTCTTCATGAACTACCGGTCATCGTCAACATGTTACCACGAATTGACACCTCGACCATAAGAGAGTATTCGACTATCATTTCCGTACCTTTACCCCCCATTCCGTCAGGGTATCTCGTTAAATCGGACGAAATATGTGATTTTTAGAAGTTTTTTTTTTTTTTTTTTGAAGGGAAACATAAGCTTCCATTAAATATCAGCATTTACTACTAGGACAAGAGTTAATCCACACTTGATTACACTGCTTTGACAGAGCTAATTTAGCTAGACTATGAGCTGCTTTGTTTCCTTCTCTTCTCACGTGGGAGACCTTCCAAGACGCCAACGATCCCAACTTCTGCCTTGTCTCGGCCAAAAAGTGCCCATGGACGGAATCCACTTCCTCCGGATTAGAGAGAGTTAGAATAATCTCTCGGGCATCACCTTCTAGTTCAACCGTTTGAAACCCCATAAAACAGCCAAAAGAGACAGCACTCCGAGCGCCGATTGCTTCCGCAGCCACTGGGTCCCTGACGTGGGGGAGGATTTCACATTTGGCTGCCCTCACTCTGCCTTGATGATCCCTGGCGATGATTCCAATCCCCATCAGTTTCCTTCCCCCATCCAGAGCAGCGTCCCAATTGATCTTGATGCGGTTCTCCGCTGGTTTACTCCAACCAACCCTGGTAGATTGCTCCCCTTGCCCTAGGGATTCACCCCGCATGTTAGTATCCTGAAACTCCTCCACCAACTCAAAGGCCTCTCTGATCAGGATCTTCGGAGTCAGAATCGCACCTCCGAAGACCACCCTATTTCGCCGGGACCAGATCTTGTGAGCGATTGCGCCGAAGTACTCGAGGTTCCTATTGTCCAGCTTATCGCAGAGATCGGCGAAGACCCTGAGGAACTCCTCCGCTCCTGTCGAGCACTTCTGGATGGGCCCCCTGCAGGAGCCCCAAATCGCTTGAGCCGAGCCGCACCTCCATAGAGCATGGCTGATAGATTCTGCGTCGGCGCCGCACATAGGGCATAACTGGTCAGTGACCACTTTCCTCTTGTACAAGTTATTTTTCGTTGGAAGAATTTCATTGCATGCTCTCCATAGGAATAGAAGGATATAACGGGGTAATTTTAGGCTCCATAGACGCCTCCATAGGTGGGAATCAGAATGCACAGATGATGAACTCCCCTTCTCCCTGTCTCTTCTTTCCAATTCTAGGTGATAGGCACTACGTACCGAAAAGCCCCCTTTTTTGGTCCCCCTCCAGATGAGCTTGTCCTCATGGAATCTAGGGTTTATAGGAATACTGCAGATCCTATCCACTGTTTCCTCTGAGAAAATGTTTTTGATGAGGGTAACGTCCCACCAGTTAGCTTCCCTGTTTATGATGGCGGCCACTGTTGCTTCTCTAGGGAGCCCCCTTACTTCGTCCAGAATATTGTGAGGTGGATCAGGGATCCATCTGTCATCCCACAGGTTGATTCTACTCCCGTTTCCCACTCTCCACAGTAAACCCTCCTGTAGGAGGCCCTTTGCCTGCCAGATACTTCTCCAGGCAAAGGAGGCCTTCTTCCCCAGGTTAGAATCTAGGAAATCCGAATTGGGGAAGTATTTTTCACGCATAACTCGAGCTGCTAGGGAATCCAGCTTTTTCAATAGCCTCCAACATTGTTTGGCCAGCAGGGCCGTATTAAAGCAGTTGATGTCTCTATAGCCCAAACCTCCCAGATTCTTGCTTCTTCCCATTCTCCTCCAGGCCATCCAGGCGATCTTACTGGAATTGTCCTTGAAGCTCCACCAGAACTTCCCAATCATAGCATTGATGTCTTTGGTCAGGGCTTTAGGGATTCGGAAAACACTCATAGTGTACGTAGGAATCGCTTGTATGACTGCCTTTAGTAATACCTCCTTTCCTGCGTGTGTGAGAAACTTCTCCTTCCATCCATTTAGTTTAGCCCAGATTCTCCCTTTGATAAAGTTGAAAGAGGATACCCTAGACCTTCCCACAAGTGCTGGAAGTCCAAGATATCTCTCGAAACTCTGAATCTGCCCGCCCCCTATTCTGGATAGGATCTCCTCTCTGACTACTGGTGGGGTGTTCCTACTGAAGAAAATGGACGTCTTGTCCCTGTTCAATTTCTGTCCGGAAGCCCCCTCATAGCGGTCCAGGATAGACTCCAGCTGGTTCAGCTCACTTGAATTCGCTTTGCAGAATAATAAACTATCGTCTGCAAAGAACAAATGGTGTATCCGGATGCCTCCCCTGGCGATCGGAACCCCTGTAATTCCTCTGGTCCTTTCTGCATTCCGCAGTGAGGAACTCAGGGCTTCAGCGCAGAGTATGAAAAGATAGGGAGAGAGGGGGTCTCCTTGCCTCAGTCCTCGCGAGGGGAAAATTCTCCCTATAGATCTTCCGTTGATAAGAATAGAGTCGGTGACAGTCCGGACACACGCCATTAGGAGGTTGATCCATCTTCTCTCGAAACCGAGCTTAAGGAGCACTGCCTCAAGGAAGTTCCATTCCACCCTATCGTAGGCTTTGCTCATGTCTAGTTTAAGGGCCATGTATCCCTCCTTCCCCGAGAGCCTAGAGGCCATGGTGTGGAGAGTCTCAAAGGCTACCAGGACATTATCCGTAATTAACCTTCCTGAAACAAAAGCGCTTTGCTCCGGAGAGACAATGTGTGGGAGGATAGGCTTTAATCTATTTGCTAGGACTTTAGAGATCAATTTGTAAATTACATTACACAGACTTATAGGCCTATATTCAGAGGGATTAGAGGGAGAGTTCACCTTAGGGATGAGGACTATATTGGTAGCATTGATCCCCATATCCATCTGCCCTTCATTTAGGAAAGCTAAGACTGCTTTGCACACCTCCCTACCCACCGTGGGCCAGTTTCTTTGATAGAAGGCAGCGGGGAAACCATCCGGACCCGGAGCCTTGAGGGGGTGCATCTGAAACAAGGCTGCCTTGATCTCCTCCTCAGAGAAGCCGTGAAGAAGCCTCCTGTTCATGTCCTCCGTGACCCTAGTGTCAATCCCACTGATGCATTCCTCCACCCCATAAGTCCCCTGGGAGGTGTACAGCTCCTCATAAAACTTACTGAAGACCTTACCAATGTCTTTTAACTTCCTCCACGTTCTGCCCTGCTCATCTGTGACACTCCTAATCCGGTTGGTTTTCCTTCTATGCTGAACCCAGGAGTGGTAGAAAGCTGTGTTTCGATCCCCATACCGAAGCCAGTGTTGTTTCGCTCTTTGCTTCCACTTCATGTCCTCAAACTCCATTAAATCCTCTAACTCCCTTTGCAGAGCTTTTATCTGGGGGGCCACATCCGGACATTCGTTACTCTGGAGAGCAGCCAACTGGGAAGTTTTCTCCTTAATGAGCTCTTCCTCCTTCCCAAATTTGTGCCCCCCATTCCAGTAGTGCCCTCCGGCAGGCTTCTAGTCTCTGTTGGATCCCCACGTTCAGGGGGTCTAGGCTCAGGTTACTTTGCCAAGCTGACCGGATAATATCTCCAGACTCAGAATCGATTAACCAGTTGGCCTCTAATTTGAAACCACTACCCGCTGGGCCACGGTTCTGGCTTCTTCTAGGGTGGGCCGAGAAGGAGACCAGCATGGGGCTATGGTCTGAAGTTCTAGCTGCTAAAATGTCAACAGCAGAGGAAGGAAAGAGTGAGCACCACTCCTGGTTAGCCACCGCTCGGTCGAGCCTCTCCTTTGTAAAGGTACCATCTGACCTCCTGTTACTCCAAGTGAAAGGGGAGCCTGAAAACCCCAGGTCCCCTAACCTGCAAGCCTCCAGGGTCTCCCTAAAGCCCGTCATTTGGGACTCCTTCCTAAGGTTTGAGCCTTCCTTCTCATCCTGCGTGACCACCTCATTAAAGTCACCTGCGCACAGCCAAGGGACTGGATGACACGTGCTCAGGAATTTTAGCAACTCCCACGAATCTGCCCGCCTGGCACTGACCGGGTTTCCGTAGAAGCCAGTGAGCTTCCACCAAGGATTGTTATCTCCATCCTTCACCACAATGTTTATGTGACGTCTAGAATAGTTAAATATTTCTACCGCGGACTCTGAATTCCACAAAAAGGCCAATCCCCCACTTTTGTATTTTTGATGGAAACTATTTTTAGAAGTTAAATTTTGTTTAAAGACAAAAATGCCTTTTAAACAGTAAATTAATAAAAAAATATTAAACCATATATATATATATGGAATTCCTTTAATGTTACTGAAAAGCCCTCAAACAATATTAAAAAAAAAAAAAAAAACTTTCTTTCATAGGAGAATCTTGAATTCCATCTTTGTTTATAATTTAATCAAATTACCTTCCACGTCCTCCTGCAAACCAATAAGTATAACATGATATTAACTCATTAAAAAAGCCTATCCTTAAAGACAGAAGAAAATAACTAAGAACCGTAAAAAGAAACTCATTCAATGAAGACGTTCAACTTTACCACACATTTGCATTCGACTTCATTAAGGATATCTATAATTTGAAATTTGGCACATCATAGCAAGTAAATCCATCCCATAATGGCGCTCCTCATATCCTAAATCATAATAAATATTCAACATTGTACCACAAGATTAGTTTTGTCATAATGCAAATGAAAAGAGTATTATATCAGGTCGTAATTTGAATTTAAAATCATTGCAAAGCAAATGAACAAAATGAGTTATAGTAGCATTAATTTTACCTTTCCCGTAAAAATATTACGGGGTCCAAACTTAAGCCGACGAATGTAAAGACCTGGAGCAAAATAGCTCAAAACCTACAAAGGTAATTAAGAACCTAAACATTAATCAGATTATGCAACAAGTAATAGATTCCCTTAAGTTTCAATCTTTTGTATAAATTTTCACTTTTAGTTATTGATCTCACCTATAGTGTTACAACAAGACTTCCTAACCGTATTGCACCTAGCTGATAGTAGAAAGCTGGAGGATAGGACCTAATCGTCAAATCTTCTGATGAACATGATTCAAACAAAACATTGGACAATAACTGCAAGAAACAATGGTGGCCATAGGTAATATTTATACTGTCAAAAATGATCCATATGTCCAATGTTTAGCATTTTTAAGTGAGAAACTACCATAATATCCTAAATGCATAACACTACGGTTTTTTTGTGCACCGTCACTCTCACCAAAGCCTACTAATTAGCTAGCTCTCTTCTTCATTATCATTGGATTAATTGATACATTTTACCAAATAAATTACAATGTAGGACCTACTTATCGACAGACAACTTAAAGAAGCTAAAAAACAAACACATGAGTTATACATACCTTGATCTCAGCTTCAAACCGTAAGTACATAATTATAGTTTGCTAAATAAATCAAATATTAACGTTATTCAAGCACTATAAGCTATAATATGTAGCAAATTGATTTCAACAATAATTTTTCGAGCTTACTGGGATTGGAATATGTTCCAAAATATCAATCAACATATGTATGATTTGATTTTGAATGGAATATGAGGCTTTGTTGTTGGCAGGAATTATTGACACAGCAACAAGACAAAAGTAAGAATTCAATAGAAATTCCTCTATTTCACTATTTTTTTTTTTCTTTTTTTAAAGAAAAAGAAAGTAAAAACAAACAAAAAAAAAAAAGGATAGAATATGAGCAAGCATACTCAAATATATTTCTACTAATGCCAACCCCTTCGTCGTAGAAATCTCAAATATGATTTCTCTTGGAATACTCTCGTTATTCAGTGCTATGAGAAAAAAAAAATCAATTAAAATGATTTTTAGAAATAAATTTGTGCTCTTTTATCTCATATCAAATGAATAAAAACACACAACAATATTGAATTAATTATTTTAAAAAAATGTTGGCTCACGTACTCATATTAATCCAACTCATGATTTTTTGAGCGGATCCATCTTCATCTGACAAGAGATACTTCAGACACTCTTGAGAAGTGTTAGTTGTTTTAGGCAAATAAAGCTTAAAAGGGCCAAACATTTGATCCCAAACTAAGCGACATAGCATATGATCTAATTTTGTGGCACAAATATCATTTTTGTATCTTTTAGTAGATTCCATCAAAGAGTTGGCTACAACATTAGCCTGTCGATGTGTCCAATAGACTTGGATATGTTTCTTGTCAATGATATGCATACAACGTTCAATAACGTTCTATAATTCCCTTGAAGTTGCTGTGCATGGTGGACGAATGCCTGCAAGCTTTTGAGACAAAAAAAGGTACGACCAAGTTGAACCACACCGGGTAGCCATCCTCTTTCCTGTAAGTCAAATAAAGCTAATTAGTACTCTTGCCTCAGCCTCCAATATCTTGGGATTTTTGTTTTCTTCCCCGGCCTTCACAATAGTATCATTTTCAATTCTAATAACTTTTGCACGTCGTAAAAGATGTACACCACAATGGTCAAAGAGGACATCTCTCAAAAAAATGTGTTGTTTTGAAATACTTGCATGTGTGTTAAGTTTAAATTTTTGCATCATTGTTGGAGGTGACCATCTTACAAATTTAACTTTGGAAGGACATTCTAAAAAAAAAAAAATTATTGTACTCAGATTATGAAAAAAATAGGAGATCCCATTTGCATTTTTCAAATAAAGACATCACACAACACATTACATTTTTTTATCGGCCTTTTTGCGCCAATGTAAAGAAATTTAATTTTCTGAAGGAAAATATTGCTACAAAAAATTAAAGTCAAAAGATTTTAATGACGGACAAATAATTAGCTATAGAGAGAGTAACCATGGTATCATTTGGAGATTGAAGTATTTGATGGTGCCTATTATCTCATAATCCTCGGAAAGAAAGCAGCACAAAAAGGACTCAAGCACATATGTGAAAACCTTCAGATAAGCTATGGAGTCACATGTTTGCGTCTTTGTGGGTTAAGCGGAAGGACTCGAGGGTAAAGCGGCGGCACAGAGATTGGGACTAACGAAAATGAAGAAAGAAGTGAGGGGGTTAGGGTTTTTTTAGGTCTTTTAGGTTTAGATGGGGCGGGGCAGGGAGGGTATCTAGGGTTTTAAAAATTGTATACCTGCAACCCGCCCCGTCCCACACGGTTTTGCCCAATTTGGACCCAGACCTGCGATTTTCAACTTGAAATCCAGTCTTCAAGGGTCAGGGCAGGGTGGATTTTGCGGGTTTGGGAGAGTTTGGCCTACCCCTAACGGACTCTATGAACTAAAACTGAGATCGCTATCGGAAGATTTCGATCCTTCGATGAGACAGACTCGATAAACTTAAACCGAGATCCCAATCGGAAGAGTTCGATCCTTCAATGACATGAACTCGAAGATTTAAAACCGAAAGATAGACTCTATGAACTAAAACCAAGATCCCAGTCAAAGGATTTCGATCCTTTGATAAGATGGGCTCGATGAACTAAAATCAAGATCCAAATCAAAAGTGATCGATCCTTCGATGACACGGACTCGAAGAACTAAAATCGAGATCTTAGTTAGAGGATTTTGATCATTCGAAGAGACGAACTCTATGAACTAAACTGAGATCCCAGTCTGAAGATTTCAATCCTTCAATGATACGGACTCGATGAACTAAAATCGAAATCCCAATAGAAAGAGTTCGATCATTCGATGACACGGACTCGAAGAACTAAATCGAGATCTTAGTCAGAGTATTTCGATCCTTCTATGATATAGACTCAATGAACTAAGCCTGAGATCTCAGTCAGAGGATTTTGATCCTTTTATGACACAGACTCGAAGAACTAAAACCGAGATCTCAGTCGGAGGATTTTAATCATTTGAAGAGACGGACTTGAAGAGCTAAAACTGTGACCCCAGTCGAAAGATTTTGATCATCATGACACATACTTGTTGAACTAAAATTGAGATCCTGGTAAGAGGATTTCGATCATTCGATGACACGAACTTGTTGAACTAAAATTGAGATCCCAATAGTGTCACTAAACAACCTCTGTCCACTCTTTGTAAGCACCGACCCAAAAAAGGGACAAAAATTGACCAAAAGCTGCTTCGGACCCAAAAAGAAAAAGAAAATTAAAATGAAAAAAAAAGCCATAAAAAGTGTAAAAGCTCCAAAAGTAAATCACGAAAAACCCAAAAATCACTCGTCACACGAAAACCCAAAAACACACTCCTCACGAAAATCCAAAAGAAGCTTCTCGTCAGTACATCAGATCCATGGAGGTAAAACTGATTTATGAACAGTCAAACTATAATTATGTAATGTGTTAATTTTTTTTTTTCCCTAGATATTTACGTTGAGTCAGAATGTGATTGAGAAGCCGAGTGAATCATTGTTGTGCTACTTTACTTGTTTATAATGATGAAAATAGAAATATTATGCCAAAATTAGTATGATTACAAGATCTTAACTATAGGATTAGGTCTATATATAGGATCTGTTTTAAATGAAAATGGTGAAATTTGATCCTTATAGCAAGAATAATAGATTTGGAATCTAATTAATTATTGATCATTTTCAGATTCATTATCTTATAAACATTATATGAACAATAACATACAGATAGGAATTTAATACTTTATGTCCTAAACTATCACAGTATCAAGATTCTACTGCTGTTTTAAAGTGAAAAAGGAATATGAACAAAAAACTTACCAAATTTTTTCATTTCAAGTTCTCAAGATTAATTAGAGAATTAGTTCACCGAACTAAAAGTTAATAGGAATTGAGAATTAAAAGAAAGTAAACAGCCATAAACACAAACAATACCAAAATAATATGAAATCATCACACAATAGAAATCATTGTCAAAATGACATCTCCATCAATAGAGCAATTTCTTGATGTGGAAGAGGGTATCTTTTAAACTTACGGATGTCGCCAAAAGATTCTTACAGTTCAAAATTAGCATTCCTCATTCATGTTCTTGGTGCTGGCGAAAACTTTTAAAACCAATGAATGACAACCGAGATCTTAGTCGGAGGATTTTGATCATTTGAAAAGGCGGACTCTACGAACTAAAACTGAGATTCCAGTCGGAAGATTTCGATCCTTCGATGAGACGGACTCGATGAACTAAAACCAAGATCCCAATCGAAAGAGTTTGATCCTTCGATGACACGGACTCGAAGAACTAAAACTGAGATCTCAGTCCGAGGAAAGGGCCACCCGAACTTTGTAAATCTAGCACTTAGTGCAGAGTAGATCGAGTTTCGAATAGAGAAATTAAAACACTATTAAAACATTTTTCGGTTTGGCGGCACAAGCTCTAGAAATTGGCGATAATCTCCTTCTATAAAATCAGAGAAGCAATAAGAGATTCTTTATGTATTGGAATAGCCTAAATGTATAGCTCTAAATCTTATCTCCAGTAAGCCATCAAATTCTTGATCTACGCTCTGCACCTTAGAACGTTATCTAAAAATATTATTTTTTGATGACCTATAGGAGTAATAGAAAGAATATAGTTCAAAAACAAGTAGATCAAACATTTAGACCTCAAATTGAGAGAAAACACCAATAAAAATTGGCCTCATTGCAAACTTAGCTTTGAGAACAAAAACAGGGTAGTTCTAGCAGTCAGACATAGACATTAGAATAGAAACACAATCAACTCAAAAACTATATCAACAGACTTGACAAAGTTGTCATGAATTGGTCGTTTCGAACGGTCAGACCGTCCAGCCTTAATCATAAAAGGAAACAAAAAGTACATAAATTTGATTTGACAACCATAGATCTAGCATTTAGCCAAAACAAGGTAGCTCTAGTTTCAGACTTAGAAATTACAATACAAACACATCAAACCAATAAAAATTGACCTCTTGTTCTCATTATGTCTCACAATACCAAAAATGTATAGTGCTAAATCTTTTCTCCACTACACTCAAATCCTTGATCCCTCACCTTAGAACTATTTTTTTTTTTTTAAGAATCTCTGTACCTTAGAACTAATAGGAAGAATATACATTACGAACATTCAATCCAGGATTTCAACCTAAAAAATACGAACATAACCAGAAGAAAATTCAGAGTAAGCACCTATGAAAATTGGCGTTAATCCAAACTTAGCTTTGACAACAAAAACAAGGTGGTTCTTTTCAACCTAAAAAATACGAACATAACCAAAAGAAAATTCAGAGTAAGCACCTATGAAAATTGGCCTTAATCCAAACTTAGCTTTGACAACAAAAACAGGGTGGTTCTTGCAGTCAGACCTTGACAATAGAACACAAGCACAATCAACTCAGCTTATCCTAAGTTGAGCAGCCAGGTTTGTCCTGCTCCGGATAAGGCTAACCCCGAGGGCAAATGGAATGACGTAACAAAAAGTACAGAAAATAACTTTGACAAGCAGAATGCGGTAGATCTAGCACTTAGCCAAAACTGGCGTGCTTCAAAAATTAAAACACAAACAGAATCAAAGCAAAACACGGATTTAAAAAAAAAAAAAAAAAAAAAAAAAAAAAAAAAAAAAAAACAACAACTTAGAAATTGCTATGTCCCTTTCTTTCTTGAGGGCCACCAGAACTTTGTAAATCTAGCACTTAGTGCAGAGTAGATCGACTTTCAGACATAGAAATTAAGACACTGTTAAATCATTTTTTGGTTTGGCGACACATGCTCTAGATATTGGCGATAATCTCTAGAGCTTGTGTCGCCAAAACTTTTAAAATCAATGAACAATAACCGAGTTTTAATAGAAATCATTGTCAAAATGACATCTCCATCAATAGAGCAATTTCTTGATGTGGAAGTGTGTATCTTTTAAACATAGGGATGTCGCCAAAAGATTCTTATAGTTCAAAATTAGCATTCCTCATTCATGTTCTTGGTGCTGGATAAAACTTTTAAAACCGATGAACGATAATCGAGATCTTTGTCGGAGGATTTTGATCATTCGAAGAGACGGACTTTACGAACTAAAACTGAGATCCCAGTAGGAAGATTTTAATCCTTCGATGAGACGGACTCGATGAACTAAAACCGAGATCCCAATCGGAAGAGTTTGATCCTTCAATGACACAGACTCGAAGAACTAAAATCGAGATCTCAGTCCTAGGACTTCGATCCTTAATAGAAAGAATATAGTTCAAAAACAGGCAGATCAAACATTTAGACCTCAAATGGAGAGAAAACATCAATGAAAATTGGCCTCATTGCAAACTGAGCTTTGAGAACAAAAAGAGGGTAGTTCTAGCAGTCAGACGTAGACATTAGAATAGAAACACAATCGACTCAAAAACTGTATCAACAGACTTGACAAATTTGTCATGAATTGGTCGTTTCGAACAGTCAGCCAGTCCAGCCTTAATCATAAAAGGAAACAAAAAGTACATAAATTTGATTTGACAACCATAGATCCAGCACTTAGCCAAAACAAGGTAGCTCTAGTTTCAAACTTAGAAATTACAATACAAACACATCAAACCAATAAAAATCGACCTCTTGATCTCATTAGGTATCACAATATCCAAAGTGTATAGTGCTAAATCTTTTCTCCACTACACTCAAATCCGTGATCTCCTCACCTTAGAACTATTTTTTTTTAAGATTATCTGCACCTTAGAACTAATAGGAAGGATATACATTACGAACATTCAATCCAGTATTTCAACCTATAAAATATGACATAACCAGAAGAAAATTCAAAGTAAGCACCTATGAAAATTGGCCTTAATCCAAACTTAGCTTTGACAACAAAAACATGGTGGTTCTTGCAGTCAGACCTTGACATTAGAACACAAACACAATCAACTCAGCTTATCCTAAGTTGAGCAGCCAGGTTTGTCCTGCTCCGGATAAGTCTAATCCCGAGGGTGAATGGAATGGCGTAACAAAAAGTATAGAAAATAGCTTTGACAAGCAGAATGCGGTAGATCTAGCACTTAGCCAAAACTGGTGTGCTTCAAAAATTAAAACACAAACAGATTCAAAGCAAAACACGGATTAAAAAAAAAAAAAAAATTTGTTAGAAATTGCTATGTCCCTTTCTTTCTTGAGGCCACCAGAACTTTGTAAATCTAGCACTTAGTGCAGAGTAGATCGAATTTCAGACAGAGAAATTAAAACACTGTTAAAACAGTTTTCAGTTTGGCGACACAAGCTCTAGAATTGGCGATAATCTCTAGAGCTTGTGTCGCCAAAACTTTTAAAACTGATGAACAATAACCTAGTTTTAATAGAAATCATTGTCAAAATGACATCTCCATCAATAGAGCAATTTCTTGATGTGGAAGAGGTTATCTTTTAAATTTAGGGATGTCGCCAAAAGATTCTTATAGTTCAAAATTAGCATTCCTCATTCATGTTCTTGGTGCTGGCGAAAACTTTTAAAACCGATGAACGATAACCGAGATCTCAGTCGGAGGATTTCGATCATTCGAAGAGACGGACTCTACGAACTAAAACTGAGATCCTAGTAGGAAGATTTCGATCCTTCGATGAGACGGACTTGATGAACTAAAACTGAGATCCCAATCGGAAGAGTTTGATCCTTCGATGACACGGACTCGAAGAACTAAAATCCGAGGAAGAATATTGTTCAAAAACAGGTAGATCAAACATTTAGACCACAAATGGAGAGTAAACACCAATAAAAATTGGTCTTATTGCAAACTTAGCTTTTAGAACAAAAAGAGGGTAGTTCTAGCAGTCAGACGTAGACATTAGAATAGAAACACAATCAACTCAAAAACTGTATCAATAGACTTGACAAAGTTGTCATGAATTGGTCGTTTCGAACGGTTAGCCTGTCCAGCCTTAATTATAAAAGGATATAAAAAAGTACATAAATTTGCTTTGACAACCATAGATCTAGCACTTAGCCAAAATAAGGTAGCTCTAGTTTCAGACTTAGAAATTACAATACAAACACATCAAACCAATAAAAATCGACCTCTTGATCTAATTGTGTATCACAATATCCAAAATGTATAGTGCAAAATCTTTTCTCCACTACACTCAAATCCTTGATCTCCTCACCTTAGAACTATTTTTAAAACTGTTAGAAATTGCTATGTCCCTTTCTTTCTTGAGGGCCAGCAGAACTTTGTAAATCTAGCACTTAGTGCTGAGTAGATCGACTTTCAGACAAAGAAATTAAAACACTGTTAAAACAGTTTTCAGTTTGGTGACACAATCTCTAGAAATTGGCGATAATCTCTAGAGCTTGTGTCACCAAAACTTTTAAAACCGATGAACAATAACCGAGTTTTAATAGAAATCATTGTCAAAATGACATCTCCATCAATAGAGCAATTTCTTGTTGTGGAAGAGGGTATCTTTTAAACTTAGGGATGTCGCCAAAGATTCTTATAGTTCAAAATTAGCATTCCTCATTCATGATCTTGGTGCTGGCGAAAACTTTCAAAATCGATGAACGATAACCGAGATCTCAGTCGGAGGATTTCGATCATTCGAAGAGACGGACTCTATGAACTAAAACTGAGATCCCAGTAGGAATATTTCGATCCTTCGATGAGACGGACTCGATGAACTAAAACCGAGATCCCAATCGGAAGAGTTTGATCCTTCGATGACATGGACTCGAAGAACTAAAATCGAGATCTCAGTCCGAGGACTTCGATCCTTCTATGACACAGACTCGATGAACTAAACCTAGATCTCAGTCAGAGGATTTCGATCCTTTGATGACACGGACTTGATGTACTAAAATCGAGATCGCAATCGGAGGATTTCGATCCTTCGATGAGACAGACTCAATGAGCTAAAACCGAGATTCTAGTTCAAAGATTTGGATCATTCGATGACACAGACTCGTTGAACTAAAACTGAGATCCTAGTTGTTTCATTTGTAGGATATATATATATATTTTTTTTAATTTAAGAACGACAAAGATCGTCCCTTATAACCCTCTTTTCCTTTTGTCCTCATTGAATAGAAGAAAAAAAATGCAATATTACATGAAGGAAGCGACTCAATCAAACTAGCGGAGGAAGCGAGGGAAAAAAAAAAAAAAAAAAACTCTACATGAAGCATCTCAATGCCTGAAACTCTATCTTGAACTTGAACTTAAAGAAGGAAAAATGGTTGCCGCCACCTAAGAATTGTCTCAAGATTAATTTTGACATGACAATCTGTGACATATGCTCTCTGGGTACAGCTACATGTCTTGATTCATTTTGTAAAATATATATTTGTTTGGACAAAAAAATTTTCTCTTGAGAATCCTACAGTAGGAGAAATTAGGGCCTTATTACTGGCTATAAATCATGCAGTAATGGATGACCTTAACAACATTTTTTAGAGAGATTCTCTTGAAGTTGCTATGTTGTTCCCAACCAGGACGGTCCTCATGAGTAGCAATCGGATCAATTATATATATATAAAAAAAAAAATTAACTTCTTTCAAGTGAGGAAAACTTGGTCATTATGCAAAAGATTGCAAAGTAAAAAACACTACTAAACAATTAAATTTAACTAATGAAGAAAAAGATAATTTAGTAAAGAGTTCAACTTTTGTCCGGTTATGGCAGAAAACAAGGGCTTTATGCCTACCAATAAGTAGTCAACACGTCAGCTAGAAACAAAAAAAAAGAAATGAAAAGAAAAGAAATGTTGCTGAAGTACCAGATCCTCTCCCAACTCCCATTCTCTTTCAGATAGAGAAATGATTTTTGCACATCTTTTGTATATCAGTTTTCTAAATCAATCATTGGATTTGTAGGACCCACAAAGATTCACATATGGGTCCTACAGATCCAATGGTTAATTTTAAAAACTGATGTACAAAAGATGTACAAGTGATGTGTATGTAACATGTCTCTTTCAGATCTACCATTCCCTTCTCCTGCGTTTCCCAAAGCCACCCCTCTCCCCGCCAATCCTCCTCCCTCTGCATCTCCAATTCCACCAAAGAAATCACCACCAAAATTCCCAAAACTCCCACAGCTTCCTTTTACTTTTATTTTACATTTCTGTGGTCTGCTTTCTAGTTTATTTTTTTTCCTGTGGCTTTTCAATCTAGAACTTGGTAAACCGACCGGCTATTTTGAGATTGAATTTATTTGTCGAAGACCGAGTGAAAGTACTTGCATTTTGTCTATAATTTTTTCTATTTATTGATCAGAGCTTTAATTTTATTTTTTATTTTTTATTTTTTTTTTCTGGGTTTTGGTTTAACCTTTATTAAGTTTATTTTTCGGAATTTTTTTTTTGGTCCTCTTTGAATTGTTATTAGGTATAATAAGAAGAAAGAGTGTAGGGTGAAGAAGCAAAAGAAGTGAAGAAAGATAACCAAAGAGAGAGATTTTGATGAATGGTGCTTCGTGTGCAAAGATGGCGGAGCGCTAATGATTTGTGAGTAAGGGTGGGTTTCTTAAAACTAAAGTGGTTGATTATTGAAATGCGGTTCGGTGATTGTTGATTGTGATGAAGTAGAAAACAGCCATTTTCCTACCCTAGGATCAAGGGTAGTTTGGTCTTTCAATTTGGTTGGGTCTTGCTCTTCCTGTGCCGGGAAAGTTTGGAAGGGAGCGTGGATCAAGCTAACGGGAGTTTCCATGACGACGACCAGATTGGTGACGGGTGGGTTCTCACTTGTGTTGCTTATCCTCAGTCGAATATTGTCATCAAAACCCACAAGGAGGAGGAGCTCACCGCTTGAGAAAATTTGGGTGGTGATTGCTTTGGTGGAATTGGAGATGCCGAGGGAGGAGAAGCGGCAGGGAGAGGGGTGGCTTTGGGAAATGCAAGAGAAAGGAAGGGTATATCTGGAAATGGGGAGTTGTGAGAGGATCTGGTACTTTAGCAACATTTCTTCTTTTTGTTTCTAGCCGACGTGTCGCTGCTTATTAGTAGGCATAAAGCCCTTATTTTTTGCCATAGAGGTTATACTCTTTAGTAAAAGTCCTAGAGTTAAGAAACATTGATTCCAGTGAAACTGAAAATGATATCTCAGCATCAGAATTATCCATCAGTTTCTATTGTTCTGAAGACAATGAAAACTCTCTCTCTCTCTCTCTCTCTCTCTCTCTCTCTCTCTCTCTCTATATATATATATATATATTCTATTCAATGTGGATGTGAGGAAAGGGGAAAAGGAAAACTACACGAAAATTAAAAACAAAGGCGACATAGGCTTCATAAGAGCAGTCGGGCATGGGTCAAATAAATGATTCAGCCCATCAAAGTAACTGATAACGCCAAAGGCGCTTAAAGAAAGCAAAGTTTCGTAAATAGAACAAAACCCAGTAGTGTTAACAACACAACCATCAGAAAAAGGTCTGCAAAAAAATCTAACCATAAAAAGAAACACATAGAATATAAAAGTATAGGGAAAAATAAAAAAATAGAAAATAAAAACATGCAACAGTAACACCGTCAGATGGCTTGGCGGAAGAGCGTGGCGTAAGCTGGCCCATGTAAGCCATTCGTTGGCGCATGAGAACCACGCATAACGGGTGCCGGGGGTCAGCGGACCACCACAGAAGATCAACACCAGCTGCGGAAGGCAGGGGAAGACGTCACATGCGGCGGAGAGAGGCCCTCACGTGGGCACGTGTGGGACACACCCACAAGTAAGATCTACTCGCTGGCACGTGTGAGACACACTCCAGCGCGTGCTGTCCGGACGACAATGCAGTTGATGGCGGCTGGAAGTGTAGAGACCCATGATCACACTAGAGGGGCGCGTTTGAGGGTGAAACTTCCTAAAATTAACAGATCTGGTTTTGAAAAAAACCAAATGACAGATTTGAGCCTGGAGACAGTTAGAGAAGGTTAAAAACGGATGGTTTGTGGTGGAGGAGGAGCCGACAGAATTACTGGAAAGAAATAAGTAGCCAAAGGCGACGAATAAAGCCTCCAATGAGACTTTAAGACCTCCAAAGAGGCATTTTTAACTTCAGAAGATGCGAGAAAGGGAGGAGAGAGGAGGAAAATGGGAGTAGAGGGGAAGGGGGAGGAGGAGAGAGTGGGTATCACTTCCTCCTCCTCGGTAGCCATGAAGAAGTTTTTGGTTTTCTTCAAGAGAAAGAAGAGAGAAGAGAGTTGTTGTTCTCGCCCTAGCTAGCTCAAGTACAATTTATTATTTGGCATGCACACAATTAGCTAGAACAACCACATCTACTATTATAAGTGAATGCATTCTCATTTCGTCTCTTTCCCTTAATTGTATGTAAAAAGAATAAGCAATATTAGTCTCTTCGACAATGGTTCTTGGCATATAGTTCAATCACCTCACCACAAATTGGAAGACTTTCTCCTTGATCTTAAAAACCCCTGCCTCGTTAGCTAAACTTCAAAGTTGGTTGACAGCCAAGGTTAATAAGGGCACTAATTATTGCTAATAATCCAGCACATTAAGCCGCTTTCTCCAGATTTTTTTGAAACATTCTCACTTTTGTTTCCTTTTTTTTAGATCTTCCCTAGATAGTGGAAAGAACCCCCTTGAAATTGTGAAAGAAGTGCTTTTGGAACTACTGCTAAATCGAGATACTCTCGTCTTCTTGTTTAATCATTTGGTTTATGATTATCCTTATTATTATGAGGGTTTTCATTTCATGCCCAACCTATTCCTTCTTTTGTTAGTGCTACTACTAATGCCAATGCCAGAGAACATGTCGAATGCTGACATCAGTTTTTGACTGGACCATGCCATGTCAGCTGGGTAGATGGAATGTGGATATCTGGCCAGTGTATAGTAAGGCTGGCAATTTTGACACGACCTGACAACCCGACATGAACACGACACGAAATTAGCGGGTTTGGGTCTACCTTAAACGAGTTTGGGTCATAAACGGGTCGACCTGTTTATGACTCGTTTATCTTGGTTTGGCGGGTCGGGTCGCGGGTCACCCGCAGGTGACCCGCCAGACACGATTAGCTTTTTTTTTTAGAAGGAAGAAACAAAAAAAAAAAAAAAGGAAAAGAAAAAAAAGGGAGAATGGCGGAATGGCCCGAATGGGAAATTGGGGGGAAAACCGGGAAATGGGGAAATGGGAATTATCTGAAAAGTGAAAACTTATGAAAGGTTGAAAACAAAAGATTCAAAACTCAAAGAATCAAAATTCAAAACAGTGAAAAAACAAACAAAATTGGAAAAGTGAGAAAAGTGAAAGAAAAACCCTAGCTTTTTCTTTTTGGATTTTTCCTTCAGCCTCGTCGACGACGCCGAGTCGCCGCGCCGCCGCCCTTCTCTTCTTCTTCAGCTCCGTGCCGCCGTCCTTCTCTTCTCCTTCAACCTCATTGAGTCGCCGCGCTCGACGCTCTCTCTCTCTCAAGTCTTTGCTCTCCCCATCTCTCTGCTGCTCTTTCTCTCTCTCTCTCCGACCGATGTCGCATCCGGTACCGCCGGGTCTGCCGGTATGTTAGTTGATTTCCATTTTTAATTTTTTATAGCCTCATTATTGTGGGTATAAAATCATAATCCGATAATCTGTGATGCTTGCCTGCTTGTTCAAAATCTATTCAAAAATTTTTTGTGAAGAAATTTTTTGTGAAGAAATTTCAATACATTTATGCTATAAAAAAATGGATTTGGTAATATTCAATTATTGCTTTGGGTCTTCTTCCAATTTCATAACTGCGCATTATTTGTTTCTGGGTCTTCTTCCAATTTCATAAATACCTCTTATTTGTTTCTGGGGCTTGTTGTTGTTGTTGTTGTTGTTATTGTTGCTCTCTTTTTTCTGGTGTGAGATTTGAAATACCCTGAAACTTTACTTTATGGGTTCTCTTCGTTTCTTAGGAATATATTTTAGCTGAATGTTTAATTTTTATGTGTCAGTACTTGCTTATGTATGTGTGTATGCTTTCTGAAAGAATGTATATGCATATATACACGTATGTCGCCGCAGCTAAGCCTTATGATAATGTGTTATCAAGTTTTTTCCAATGTTGTACCGATATCTGGATTTTGCTTATGCTTGCTGTTTCATAGGAGGTATGGAGTGAAACAGAAATTTGGATCAAAAGTCTTTTTTTTTTTTTTTTTTTTTTTTTTCCATTAAAAAAAAAAAAAAGACGAAGAAAATATTATTTGCCACTGACAGAAGAAGACTTTATCCCTCTGCCCTGCATAATTCAACTATATGCTTAGTTGGTTGAGTAAAATAGCACTTTGGCTTAAAGTTCGTTTTTCTAAATTATTTCGTCTGAAAATATAAAAATTTATCCCTCTTGTGTAATTCAACTATAAGCTTCGCTGACTTCTTCAAACCAACTGACATAAACAGGAAACCTAGAATTATAGCCCTTTCTTTTTCAGTTTTTCTTTGTAACCGCTCAGAAGTTTTGGGAGTGAAAGAACAAGCTTTATCCCTCCGCCCAGCGTAATTCAAGTATAAGCTTAGGAGATTAGGAGTAGGAGTTTAGAGATGAATTGCTAAAATTATTATTATTTCATTTAAATACCAACAAAAAAACCCCCCCAAAATAATAATAATAATAATAAAAAATTAAAAATAAAAATAAAAATAAAACCTTTTAAGCTAAACGGGTCAAACGGGTCGTGTCGACCCATTACGTTAAACGGGTTCACGGGTCGTGTCGGGCGACCCGTGAAATAATCGTGTTCGTGTCGTGTCTAGAGCCTCGACCTGTTAACATAAACGGGTCGTGTCTGGGTGACCCATTTTGCCAGTCCTACGTTCGTTAGCCTCAGTAAGGTTCGTCAATACCCGGTCGAGGGTCTTCTCACTTTCAATGGCCTGGACACGAGCCTCCTCTACCTGCTTTCGAGCCAGAACCAAATCTTTGTCCCGAGCCTCAATTGTCCGATCTCGGAGTTGAATGTCATTTTTTAAGGCCTCGATCTGAGACTCCAAATCTTCGGTACGGGACACGTCGAATTCCAGCTCCTCAATCCGGAACTGCATCTCAGTAACCTTGGCCGCCAGAGAGGCTTGACTCACGGAAGCTTCTCGGTGGTTTCGCCAAAGGGCAACCGACCTTATTATACCCTAAAAAAAAAAAAAAAAAAAAAAAAAAAGGGTGAGAAGGGGAAAATAATGGGTATAGGAAGCTTGGCATGAAGCTTACTTGAAGTTGGGAATGAAGTATCGCCTCTGCGAGTTCTCCCGGGGACCCAATACCGGGCGCAGACGAAAACCCCTCCGGAAGAATCTTCATCAAAGCCTCCAAGGGACAGGCCAGTAAGCCCTCCTTTAGGGAGTTTATTAACTCTCCCGGTCGGGAGGCGCCGGTTTCGCCAAGTCTTTCAGCCCCCGGGGAATCCTCCACTACGATCGGATTCGATCCTTCTCAAATCGGCTCCAATAAATTCACCGCTTCGGTTTCTAAGTATTCCTGAGTCCCTAATCTGTCGCCGGGACTTGGCAATGCTTCGGGTTCCACTGGCAGACGGTCCTCAGCTATCACGCCGGCATTAGACTCCGAGCGAGCCTCGTTCTCTGCAATGGGTGATTGATCGACAGGCTCCCCGGAAGATGGCGCAGCTAAAGTAGCGGAGTCTGGAAGAGAAGACTTTGCCGAGGTCTCCTGAGTAACCGGCACTGTTGGCAAAACAAAACACTGGCGACCAAAGAGAAGCTCGGCTTCGCTGGCCCGAGTCAGCGCATACTCCCGTGGATCCGAGGCAAAGCGGGTCCTCTTTGCTGACCCTTGCACTTTTTCCTTTCCTTTGCGTTTGGCCGCACTCTAAACCGAAGGAACCTCCTCCTCCGGCTCATTAACTGCGTCTTCAATTTCAATCACCTCGGAGTCTGGGGCAGGGGCAACTCCAGCCGGAAGAGTCTCGGACAAAGTAGGTGGAACCTCTTCCCTGGATGCTTCCGCCGTCTCCTTCGAGAGTGTAGCGGATTCGAGTGGGGCAATCGAGGCAGAAGTGGTGAGGGCCTCCTTTCCTGAACCTTCTGTTGACCTCCTCTCGAGAACGGTTGCTTGGGCAGAAACGGTTGGGGGGTGGTCACCCGCTCTCGGGATAACGGTCTGCTTCCCGACCTTTTTGGCTTGAAGAGCGTCTGTTTTCGGCTTGACACTCTTCTTTGGCCCAGAAGTAACCGCCAAGGCCATGACCTGGGGGGTAGCAGCTGCTTCGCTCCTGAATTTTCTCACCATGGTTTTCCCCTTTCGGTCGTACCAAACTTTGTCGGTGGTGATGTTGTACTTGAGAACCTTCCTCATGTTCTCATCGGTAACAATGTTGTCATAATCAATATTCAAAACGTTGGCCGGGGTTTGGGAGAAGGTCAACATAGTGGCAACCCTTCTCCTCCTAGTCTCATTCAGAGCCGGAGGTTCCCTAAGGTCGATTTGGATTGGTCTCCACTCTCGGGGAATCCTTCGATCATCAGCCACAGGTCCCGCCAACTCCCATTCACCCGAGACTCTAAAAAACTCGGACCTCCACCCCCGGTTGTTATAATAACTCTGGGAAAGGTAGATAAAAATCGGGTTTTCCCGGACGGTGAACTCTACAACGCCCTCCCTTTTATAGTTGACCCGGTAAACGTTAAAAAACTCCGAGATCGTCATCCAGGCTTCCAAGACCGTGCGCCATAAGATAAAAGACGCGAAGAGGTATCTCCACGCGTTCGGCGCAATTTGACTCTGGGAAACTACGAGGTATAAAACCAACTCCCGAGCAATTTCTGGAAACGGGAGCCGAAGTCTGGCCAGGAGCATCCGCTCGTAAATGACAATGTCACCACCGCGAATCTCCAGGGTAACTGGATTCTGAAAGTGAAGAAGAACCGATGAAGAAGGTCGTAGTTGTTTCGGAGACGGAACTCATCCCCGACACGGATCTTCGAAGCCCCTCTACGATCGAGAGGCAGGCACAAGGGGTCGTGGGGCCACCTCCCCCTGATTCGGGTCGTCAACCGGCTCGGGTATCACTTCATCATCGGATAGAGCTTCCTTTTCTTCAAGATCAGGGATGTCAACCGCTTGGAATTCTTCTGTGTCAGACATTTTTCAAGAGAAGATGAAAGGATGATATGCGGGCAAGTTCCAGAAGAAATAGTGAGATTTGAAGGTCCGATAGAAATTCGGAGGAAGAATGACGAGAGTGAGGAAGGAGCAGTATTTATACTTGAAAGCGACCCGGGTTAGTCGGCTATAAGCAACAGGAAGCTGGAGGGACTCAAACAAATTTGTTTCTCCCAAACCGGCAGCTGAAGAGTTACCGGTCGCTTGTCTGACAGCCGCAGCACGCCTCAAAAGACGAACCGGCGTCCAATCGCATTAAATGCGCTGCACGCGCATGTTAGCGAATCTTGAGGCTTACGGTTATCGATAAAAGAGAATTTGAAATTTAAATTTCAAATAAAAATAAAAATAAAAAAGACCGGGATTTTCTGAAATCATACGAGGAGGCTCTCGGGCAAATTGAAGCAACCGGTAAGATGTTAACATCCAGCCGTGCCACCGACTAAGCGTTGAAGTATTCAAAATGAAGACTTGCTGATTGTTCTCGGAGGTATGCTTCCGGTCCAGTCTTAAAGTATAAAGCAATTAAAGATCGGTTGATTGCTCCTAAATTCTCTTAAGCACAAATTTCGCATAAGAGACTTGGGGGGTAGCTGTTGGGGAAAATACCGGCCTTCTCGGTAGCCAGGCCCATTGGGTCCTCCCGACCAGTTCCAAGCATTAAAGAGAAAATAGTCCACCTGAGCTCGTCAATACCACTTGGGCCCAATCTGTTCAACTGGTCCGATTACCCTGCCCGAATACCAGTTGACATCCACGTCCGCGTATATCTCAGAAGTACCCGGGATCTAAGGGACACGATGCACGACACGAAAGTTGATTGCGCGCCCGAGGTAAGCGGAACCTGAAATATTCGTACACCCGGGGCCACGTCTCTTTCAACCACCGATCCCTGCATGAATTGGGAACTAACTTAACTGCTCCTCAATCTCTATAAATACTAGAATCTCCTCAGATATTATGGTACATGCTAATCAATCTTTTTGGTATTATTCTGCGCATTTACCCTCAGAACAATACACTCACTTAAGCATCGGAGCGGGATTGTCGGAACACACCCCCCCCCTCCCGACGCAGCTCTCTTTTGCAGGAATACGCAGGAGCTTACAAGACGAATCCCTGATCGAGACGTCACCTACCGGAAACTGTCTCAACAGCTAACATTAATATTTTATTATTCCCTCACTACATTGATCACTACGCGGTTGTTTATCATTTCTTTCCGGAGTCACTGCTCTACTTTGTTTGGTAGGTGTATATTATTCATTTAAAAAATTAGAAGAATAACTGTTCCTTTAGGAATATACTACATTTTTCAAAAAAAAAAAAAAAAAAAAAAAAAAAAAAGCCATTCAGAATTTTCTATTTTTTCTCAAATTTTATTTTATTTTTTTTTTTTAAAAAAAGAAAAAAACCAAACGAAGCCTAAATCTAAATACTACATAAAACAACAAATAAACTAAAGCAATAAAATAAAATGGATAATTGCACCATTGGTTCCTGTGGTATGCCATAATTATTTTTCACTCCCTATAGTTTAAAAAGTTCATGGGAGGTCCTTGTGGTAAACAATAATTATAAATCGATCCCTGGCGTCAAATTCCGTTAAAATTTTTGACAGATTCTGTTAAATGCCACGTTAACGGCACGTTAGACCAATAAGAATGCGACATGTGTCCATCTTAATAAAAAATTATTAAAAAATAAATAAATAAACTTTTTTTTTAAAAAAGAAATTAAAATTCAAAAAAAAAAAAAAAAACAAAAACAAAAAAGCAAGCGCAGCCACTCCCAATGGCCTGGGGGGTGGTCCAGCCACCCCCTTTTTTTTTTTAATTTAATTTTTTTTAAAAAAAATAAGTGTATATATATATATATATATATATATATATATATATATTTAATAAATTTTTTTTTTATTAAGATGGATACTTGTCGCATTCTTATTGGTTTGAAGTGACGCTGACGTAACATTTAACAGAATCTATCAAAAATTTTAATGAAATTTGACGCCAGGGATCGATTTGTAATTATTGCTTACTACAAGGACCTCCCATGAATTTTTAAAACTATAGGGAGTGAAAAATAATTATGGCATACCACAGGGACCAATAGTGCAATTATCCCAAAAGAAAATAACAAAACCCCCAACTTCAAGAGCCGGAGTGAGCGGGTGGAGAAGGCTGACTGGCTGCGCCGGCAAGTGAGACCCATGCGTCGGCGCCTGGCTGGCAAAATCGAACAAGGAGGCTGGTAGCTGGAAGCAGGAGAGCCGGTGAGCATAGTGAGCAAACGCATGGTGGAGCAGAGTTGACGGAGGAGGCTAGATCTATTTTTGAAAAAATTAGGTCTAAAAACCCAACCAGATTTGGTGGGGTGGCAGCTCGCGGCTCGTAACAGGGCGGTGGAGAGGCTAATCAGCTGGCAGAGAAGAAATCAGCAGTGGTAGATGAAGGGTAGAATCGGTAAAAAAAAGAGAAGAAGAAATATAGTGGAGATGGTGGTGGATGAAGGAAGAAGAGGAAAAAACCATTAAAAATAAAAAATAAAAAAAATTGAAGGAGAGGAGAGGAGGGAAACAGGAAAAACACCTTCCCTCCTCTCACAATAACCACACTACCGTGGTAAAAAGTAGGGCCATCAATTTTGACACGACCCGACACGAAATTAGCGGGTTTGACTCGTTTATCTTGGTCTGGCGGGTCGGGTCGCGGGTGACCCGCTAGACACAATTAGCTTTTTTTTTTTGAAGAAAAAAAAAAAGAAAAATGGAGAATGGCGGAAAATTGGAAATCCGGAATGGCCGAACCGAAATTACCGAATTGGAAATAAAATTGGGGGGAAAAGTAACTGGGAAAGGAAATGGCCCAAAATGGCCAAATGGCAAATGGGAAATTATTAATTTATTATTATCTGAAAACAAAAGATTCAAAAGAATCAAAGTTCAAAAAAGTAAAAAAACAAATAAAACGTCAAAACCGGAAAAGTGAAATAAAAGAAAACCCTACCTTTTTTTTTTGGATTTTTCCTTCAGCCGCCGCCCTTCTCTTCTCCTTCAGCCTCCCCGAGTCGCCGCGCTCGACACTCTCTCTCTCAAGTCTCTGCTCTCCCCGTCTCTCTGCCAGCGTGCTGCTCTCTCTCCGGCCGATGTCGCGTCCGGTACCGTTGGGTCTGGCGGTATGTTAGTTGATTTCTATTTTCAATTTTGTATAGCCTCATTATTGTGGATTTGTGGGTATAAATTATAAAATCATAATCTGAATCATCCGATAATCTGTGATGCTTGCCTGCTTGTTCAAAATCTAAAGGTCTTTCAAATTCCTTTAGGTTGTCTTTCAACTGACTCCTCTCTGTATAAACTATAAAGTATAAAGTATAAACCCCCTCTCTGTATAAAGTATAAACTACAAACACAACAGAATACCAAATGTTAGCTTCATTGTTTTTGCAAGTGTATCTGTGTATGTTGGTAGGATGTTTCTGTAGAAGAGCACTGAAAAATGCTTTCTATTTCTATTCCTGCAAAAACCCCCCCAAAATAATAATAAATAAATAAAAATTTAAGCTAAACGGGTCGTGTCGACCCGATTCGACCCATTACGTTAAACGGGTTCACGAGTCATATCAGGTGACCCATGAAATAATCGTGTTCGTGTTGTGTCTGGGTCTAGGCTAAACGGGTCACGGGTCGTGTCGGGTGACCCGTTTTGCCGGCCCTAGTAAAAAGTAATCTCTACCTAGAGAAAAGGAAGAGCTGGAGAGAAGCTGCATATTATTTTAACAACATTCCTTCAACCAGCTAGTTTGGTCGCATTGTCTTCTTTCTAAGCATGTTTCCGAATCACATTATTGATGCAATTGGCTTCTAAGTTAATTCTAGAAATAAAAAGTAATTTAATTTTCAAACTGATTTTCATTTTTATGTAGCTTGTCAAAATCACAAAAGTATATATGTTTTAACATTTTACAGAAAATAAATATGCACTACTTTTAATTTTTCAAATGCAAACTAAAAGTTAAGAACCAGCATATATATTACAAAAGAGTAACGCTAGAAATCATATTTTTATTTTATAATTTTCTTGTAATGTTGATGTAAGTTATTTATTTATTTATTTTTAACAACATTGACCCATTTAAGATTGATTATATATATATATTACAAAAGAGTAACGCTAGAAATCATATTTTTAATTTTATAATTTTCTCGTAATGTTGATGTAAGTATTTTTTTTTTAATAATATTGACCAATTTAAGATTGATTGGTACTCCCAAATCAACATTATAAAATCAGTCCCTGGAGTTGATCTGATTTGCAATTAGCTTAACGTAGTATCAAAATGAACTCAAAAGCACCTGAAATATGCAATAATAATAATAATCTACTACCTACAGTCAATTTTAGCCTACTGACTTAACATATTCTGTTAGTGTGATACGTTAGATATAATAAAGTTATGACAAATAAGACAAATGTCATAATTTTACTATCTCTGACGTGTCGCACTAACGGAATTTGTTAAGTTTGTGAATGAAATTTGATTGTAGGGAGTAAATTGTTCTTTTTGGCATATTTCAGGGACTTCTAAGTTCATTTTGATACGACAGAAAGTTAAGAGTAATGTTTCTTGCACAACTCTTACACAACTTTTGCACAACTTTAATCACTTATTTTTATGATCAACCATTGAATTTATTTTTCCAACATGAGGGTCCTAAATATTCAATGGTTAATCTTTAAAAAATGTTGTTAAAGTTGTACAAAAATTGTATAAGAGTTGGGCAAGAAATATTACTCGAAAAGAGGTAATTTTTGCACAACAATTACACAACTCTACTCACATGAGGTGGGTCCACTCACATGGGTCCCACCCCATGTAAGTAGAGTTGTGTAATTATTGTGCATGGTTTTTATGTAAGAAGCATTTTCCTTACTCGAAAGTTAATTATAAATCAGATAAACCACGTGGACTAATTTTATATTATTTCTTAAAATAAATATGTGATAAAAACATAATTTCTAGCTTAATTCTCTACAAAATTTAACAAACAATTATCCTATTCGCATATTTTTTTTTTAAAAAAAAAAAGAAAAAAGAAAAAAGAAAAAAAATCATATTCAAACTAGCATGATCTTATATACATTTTGTTTAGCAACCACCAAACGAGCAGCCCAAACCGAAAGTAATGGCCATGACAGCCATAGCCTCCGCCTCCAGAACCCTCATCCTGTTCTCCCCTTTCAAAACCTCCCTCGCCTCTTTCTGTAAAATTCCCAAACTACCCTCCTCATCTGTCAAGACCACCACCACCCTTTCGCAATTGCAATCCCAACCCTCTCGGCGCCACAACGTCGTCGAAATCCTCAAGCAACGCGGCCTCCTCGAGTCCCTCACGAGCTCCGACCTTCACGACGCCGTTTCCACCGGCCCCGTCAAAGTATACTGCGGCTTCGACCCCACCGCCGAGAGCCTCCACCTCGGCAACCTCCTCGGACTCATCGTCCTCTCCTGGTTCCAGCGCTGCGGCCACCTCGCCGTCGCACTCATTGGCGGCGCTACTGCCCGCATCGGTGACCCATCCGGCAAGTCCCTCGAGCGCCCCGAGCTCGATGCCGACGCGCTCCACAAAAACACCGCCGGCATCCACGACATCATCACGAAGATCCTCCTCTCCGATTCTTTGACTAGTTCGAATTTCGTGATTCTGAACAACTACGACTGGTGGAAAGAGGTGAGGATGCTAGATTTCTTAAGAAATGTGGGCCGGTACGCAAGGGTTGGGACGATGATGGCGAAGGAGAGTGTGAAAAAGCGGCTGGAATCGGAGCAGGGAATGAGCTACACGGAATTTACCTATCAGCTATTGCAGGGCTACGATTTCGTGCACCTATTCGAGAAGGAGGGAGTGAGCGTGCAAATAGGAGGGAGTGATCAGTGGGGGAACATAACGGCGGGGACCGAATTGATTAGGAAAATTTTGCAGGTAGAGGGGGCGTACGGACTGACATTCCCACTTCTGTTGAAGAGCGATGGTACCAAGTTTGGGAAATCGGAAGACGGCGCCGTTTGGTTGTCTCCGTCGATGCTGTCGCCGTACAAGTTTTACCAGTACTTCTTCTCGGTTCCAGATGCGGACGTGGTGAGGTTCTTGAAGATTCTGACGTTTATGGAGTTGGAGGAGATTGGGGAAGTGGAGAGGGAGATGGGGACGCCCGGGTACGTCCCCAACAGCGCGCAGCGGAGGCTTGCGGAGGAAGTCACGCGGTTCGTGCACGGCGAGGAGGGTCTGAGCGAGGCAATTAAGGCCACCCAGGCGATGAGACCGGGTTCCGAGACCAGGTTGGATTGGAAGGCCATCGAGGGGATTGCGGAGGATGTGCCGTCTTGCTCTTTGTCCCACCATGAGGTGTTGAATCTCTCGCTCGTTGATCTTTCCGTTGCGGCCGGTTTATTGGAGAGCAAATCTGCTGCGCGGCGCATGTTGAAGCAGGGGGGTTTGTACTTGAATAACACTAGAGTGGACGGAGAGAGTAAAAGGATTGAGGCGGAGGACATTGTGGATGGGAAGGTTATCCTTTTGTCCGCAGGGAAGAAGAACAAGGTGCTTGTACGGATATCTTCATCTGATTGATTGCTCTAACTCGATATCTGATTAGTTATATTATCGTAAAAAATGTTTAATTAATTAGTGAATGAATTTCTTGTATGCTCAAAAAAAGTTTTGGGGTTCACTGCCATGTGAAAGAATACGTTGTTAATCATGAAATGATTTTTTTTAGGACAAGTTTGGTTATTCAGCACAAACTCTTTATTTGATTTTTGAATATCTTCTCTGCTCTACAATATTTTGAGTTTCATGCTGGCGAATACTATGAAGTTAATCATGAAGTTAATATTGATTAATGTCTACTTTTCCCGGACGTGTTCTTACAGTGATAATTTTGTCAAAATCATTTTCTAAATGTCCGGGTGAGGACTTTTACCTCAATGGTTCCTTCTCGTCTTATGTGGTGCTTGTGGAGGGAACGAAATGATAGAAACTTCAAGGGCAAAGAAAAGATGTTTGAGAAGCTTAGAACTTTCTTTTTTATTCTTTGTTCACTTGGACTGCTGCGTTCTCCCTTAGTGATTAGCTTTCATGATTTAGACATGATCGATCACACCAAAAAAAAAAAAAAGGGAGAAGAAGAAGAAGAAGAAGAAGAAGGAAAGAAATTAGACATGATTAATCAGCTAAGTTCGGGAACATATTAACGAGAAACATGGTTAGAGGTTGGACAAAATTGCGAGTACAATATCTGTTAGTCATTTCTAGATCCTGTTTTGAACCTGGATTTCAAGCAAAACATGTTCTTTGAACCAAATGTTTCTCAGGTACAACAGAACTAACTGGAAAGGTGGTGACTGCTCTCTCTCTCTTTCTAGATGTGATACTTTCTAAATCAATGCAAAGCATTAATCTGTTCAAGAAAATAAAAAGTATTATATTCAACCTCATCAAGGTGAGATTAATCTTAGGATTTTCCAACATGTGTGTAATAAGTATTTGTCATTTTCCTCAATGAGATATCTATTTTGTTTTCCCTTGTTGAAGCTTATTTTATTGATAATATAACCTGTTCTACCATTTAATTATTGTAATCTTTTGTGAGTGAGCTGAGAGTCTGAGACACTTGATGGTGCATCTTAAATTTTGATGGTTTTTATGTTTATTGAAATTGAATTTGTTCTTTAGTATTTCAGTTTTTTTAGATTATGCTTGTGTTCCATATTGGTTTTACAAATTGATGTTTTGCAGAATGTATTTTTTGGTTGGTTTGTTTATGATGGCTTTCTGAATATTTTGTTATTATTATTATTTTTTTGGGTGGGTAGGTAGGTAGGCTTTTGTTGGTTGATGAATTTTATGAAAATGTGCATAAGATTTAAGCGTTCTTGACGAGAAATTATATCTGATGCATTCCAAAACTGCATCTCTGTTTCGTTTGTGTGCCTTTAGATACCTTGTTCCCCTTGGTCACAACATTAATTTTGTCCTTGACATGGTCCTAAGCATTTGCTGGTTCAGATCAGCCAAGTATAAGGATCCTAAATAACACCAAGCAGATGCCCAAATTGCTTTATCTTTCATGTCGACTCTAATGAAAACCCATTCATCTAGACCTGAGATAAACATTTTTGAAGTCTTCCCCAAGTTGCATCTCCTCAAAAAAGTGAGAGCTATGTATGTCTGTGTTTGAAAAGTACTTTTGGGTTTTAGAGAAAAAGTCTCTTTGCGTTGGCCTTCAAAGCTGTTTGTAAATCTTTTAGTTTTAGAAGAAAATGAGTTGTGGAGGAGAGGTCTCTGAGGATGCAACTAATGATCCTGGCATAAAGCTCTTTGGCAGAAAGATTCCTTTGCTCAACTGTCAGATTTGGCTCAGGTCGGAAGTCATGGTACGTGCTGTAAATTTGTTTCGGTAAGTACTCCTTTTCTTTCCTTTTTTTATTTTTTATTTTTCTTTATTGATTTACCCCTTTTGTTAATCTTTTTTTTTTTTTTTTTTTTTTTTTTTATAAAATTTGTTCCTAATTGGATTTGATGAAAATACAAATTTCTGGGATTTTCTGTTGGTAGTGGTGGTATGTATTTTGTTTTTATGTTTAATTTTTTTGTTCATTTGAATTAGAAAGAATTCAAGTAATTTTTTCTGTCTGAAGAACTTCTATTTACGGAAATGAAAAGCATTTTTCATGAGATTTTCGGATTTTTATTTTAGAAATTTTATTCATTTATTCAAAAGAAAAAAAAAAAAATCAAAAGTGATTGCTGCTTTTCGAATTTTCATATTACCCAGAAATGGAAGTAACTATAATTTTGAATGCCCTTGAAAACAAGCCCAAATAAAAAAGTCTTTTCAAAGTATCTTTATGAGGTTCCTTTTTTCGTTTTTACTTCATTTTTTTTAAATTTTTAAATTTTTTTTTTTGGGTGGGTGTGGTTAATATGGCGCTCCGGGGTGCCTACGCTTTTTATAAAATTTCTCTGATTACCTAATAAAAAAAAAAATTGGAGATAAACTTGGTCACCTTAATTAATTACAAATATTTTTGGTCGTTGGTAGGTCTACGCATTTATTAATGACCTAGGTTATGACAGTCAGAAGATAACAGTATTGATTTCATTGGCTGATACTTGCTTGTGATGGTAAATTTAGTTTAATTTATTAGGATGCTTTTAAGGAATGCTCAGTTGCTGTGTTATTCATTGACTTCAACATAAATGAAAAAAATTAAAGGGAATAGCGAATACATTGATCACTTTTGATTCTTTCTCCCCAAAATTGGAGAGATCCGAGTGGAATCAAAATTTTAATAGGGGTTCTTCCTTCTTATCTTTCATTGTTTTGTAGATATAGACAAACCTGCTGTATTTCCTTTGTAGGAATATCAGAAAAAGGGGAATAGGACCCTCACCATTTCACTTGGAAGGTTGTATGCTGTTTATTCCCATTTATTATCTGTGGGCTCATTATGGATCTGTACTTGTAAAAAGAACTAAAAAGAATAAATTAAAAAAAAAAAAAGGGGTTCATTTTTTTCCTGTTCTCCAATTCTTTCATTCTTCAATTTCCACTTCTAGACAGGGTGAATTTTGAATTTTTCAGGATCTTGCAGTGTGATAGAACAAAAGCAATGGTGTAAAGCTCTTGTGTGGAAAACTTAGGAGAGGCACACAAGTCCTCTGCTTTAGGGGGTTAGGAATGAAGAGTGGCAAACTCCTGCGCATGCCTGAAGAAGGGCCGGTTGAGACCATTGACCAATACTACAGAGCAAGAGGAAGTGTTGAAGAAGCCAGACAAGGTACTTCGATGTCCAAGATGCAGCAGTTTAGACACAAAATAGCGCTACTTCAATAACTACAACGTCAGCCAACCTAGGCATGTCTGTGAGAACTGCCAGGGATATTGAACAACTGGTGGAACTGTGAGAAATATTCCTGTGGGTGCTGGGTCAATACTGTCAGATAATAGTACCCTCTGATGGAGTAGCAATGAGAGGATCAGAAGCCCCCAGACTCGGCCAGCCATCAGCTTCTCTTGTGTGCTGAATCTTCAATCGCTTTCAGTTCTTCAATGAGAAATGGGACGCTCCTAAAATTTGGTCCTCTGAAGCATCCACCTCTTTTTGAATCAATGGAGACTGTTAATTTAAGAGACCAGAAAAGATGTGTTGAGATGGATTCTGTTAATGTTGAATGAAATATTGTCCATTACAGCTTCCAATAATCAGGGGAATCCATTACTTTGAAAATATTGTGCAAAGGGAGAGTATGTCAATGACTGGATGTAGTGGTTGTCTATCTCCATCCTCCTCTGCTACCAACAGTTGCTGCTCTGGCAATGGCTCTCCAACCCTACGCAACCATTCCAGAGATGTAAAGTTTACAGATGAAGAGAAATGAGACGCATGTATTTTGCTTCCAAAGACATTGAGAATTGATGACCCAGATGAGCCTTCAAAGGGTCCTATAAGGGCCCACATTAGGCATTAAGACTGACCCGGAAGAATCTATATTGTAGGTACTATTTTGCAAACATTGGGACCAAAAGCAGAAGACGTGCCATTTGACTGGTCAGAAATGCAATATTTACTTTTAAGTGCTTATTTTTTTTTTTTTTTTTTTTTTTTTTTTTTTTTATGGGATAATGAAAATTATCATTAAATTTTTATTTGTTATTTCATTTAATAGTAATTTTTATTGCCAAGTACATTTTACATTTCTTTTTGCTGAAGCATCTCGGAGTTTGGTTGCAAATCAAGCCGCCCTTGCTCTTTTACATTTCAATAAAGCACCTTTTTCAGGCTCTGTACTGTGATTTTTATTTTATTTTATTTTATTTTATTTTATTTTTTATGATCGTGCGCATAAAATTATTACACAATAAAAAACAATTTCATGATCTTTATAAACAAGTATAAACAAAAGTAAAACACAAGAATAGTGCACCTATATGAATAATCGACCACCGCTCGGCTTATTGGCCAAATTGAATTTTCTTCTTCCATGGTGATGAACGCTGCTGGGATGAGAGATCAAGTACCTATTGGGGAATTGGTTTGTAAAAATATGTTTGTGCGGTGAAAAATAAAAATTTTCAAGTCAAGATTGAACTTTATGAGGAACATGTGAAGAACTATGCTATTTAAAATTGAACTGCAAAACATAAATGTTTACTCGAATATCACAATCACTATTTGGTTTGGGGCAAAACTTTTCTTCTTGCTTCTCAATGAAAAAACATGTAGTCTCAAGGATCATGAGACTTTCAGATTTTCTCACCGGTTACTAACAATTATCGAGAGTGTGAACTCTCAATTTGCTCTTGAAAACTTAAACTTATTTTCGAGAATAAGATCAATAATATTAATTCTTAGTAAAAACTAAAGAAGTAATTTATTATCCGTTATTTTTACAAGAGCTACATGCTTATCTATTTATTGGTGTTCTGAATACTAAGAGAGAGGGAGAGCAATATGAGACAAGAGGTAGTAGTAGTTTTAGGCGGCGGATGACTAGGGCTAGGAAAACCCTTGCCTCCACCTCCTTAGAAGTTGACGCATAGGGCTAGAGAATTCCCTAGCCCATGTGTCATATGCTAATCCACTGTGCTTGGATTTTATTCCAAGCTCAATCTCTCTCTTGCATCTTCTGCACAGTCTTTCTAGCCCATGTTTTAATAAATAAAATGGTTAAATACGTTTGACCCCCCTATGGTTTAAAAATTTTATTTTTTACCCTCAGTGGTTCAATTCGTATCGTAGATGGTACCTTGTTTATGGCTAAAGACGGAGATGATACCTTCGTCCAACTTTCGTCTAAAAATTAACGGAAGTCCACGTCAATACCTTTAAGAGTTGACACGTGTCCTATACGTAAGTAAAAATTAAAAACTAAAAATAATAATAAAAAATTTAAAAGCTTAATTTTTTTTTTTTTTTGAAAAAACAAAAAAAGAGGAGTGACTCGAGCCACCCCCATGGCCGGTTTGGGGGGTGGTTCGGCCATGGACCTTGGGGGTGGTTCGGCCACCTCCAAAGAGCAAAATGGAGGTGGCTCAGCCACCCATACAAGGCCCAAAAAAAAAAAAAAGTTTAGGGTTTGGCCCATTGGGTGGCCGAACCCACCCTCAGGCTAAATGGGGGTGGTTTCGGCCACCCCCAAGAGCCATGGGGTGATTCGCCCACTCTCGGACCCGCCATGAGCCACCCCTCTTTTTTTTTTTTTTTTTTTTTTTTTTTATAAGTTTTTTTCCTTTTTAATTTTTAAAGCTTTTAATTTTCTTTTTAATTTTTTATTATTTGTAGTTTTTTAATTTTTATTTAGGTAAGATACGTGTCAGCTTTTTAGAGGTGTTGACGTAGACTTCCGTCAATTTTTAGATGGAAGTTGAACGAAGGTACCATCTCCGTCTTTAACCATAAATGAGGTACCATCTACGATACGAAATGAACCACAGGTGACAAAAACGTATTTAACCTTAAATAAAAACAAGCAGCCCAATAAATAAAAAGTATGACCTGATCAAATTACATCAGCTTGGTGAGGGAGCCAAAAGAAAAAAAAAAAAAACTAGCTTTATAGGCATGTGACCCAGTTATCTCCACAATTGTCAACAGACTCATATTTAATTACATTTAATATCACTAAAGAAATGTAATTGAACTCTAGTATTTATTTTTAATAAAATCAATTAATCCTTTAGAGTTACTTAATATTGATTTTTGATTCCTGTATTAAATATTCCGTAGCAGAATTAAAGCCAAAGATATTGTCATTTAGTTCTTTACCTCTTTATCCTTGAGTCACTAATTTAATCCATTATTCTTGTACGTGTGAAAAACTTATCATATGTACATGGTATTTCGGTATCTCATACCAAAATGCTCCGATCAGAGATTGAGAATAATTCAATCCATAAATTCTATCTAAAGGGGAAATTTCTTCTCATTTTTAATAAAGACTTGGATTCTTTCTTGAGAAAACTTTTCTCACAATGTTATATGTGATCACCCAATGCACCGAAGATGTTGATTATAATAAAGGTCTTACTCACAAATACATCAAAGTGATCTACATTTCACATCTGAGTACACAATCCTTTGAGGATTTAGAATCAATATCATAAGAAGTCTTGGGAGTTACAGTCTTTTCCATTGACAGTATTTTTGTGGAAAAACAACTCCAATGGTTTGTGCAATGCATAACACTTACACATCAACCCGAAACCTCAAACTTCGTTTGATCAAGATTCGATGTGTAACAGTCTTCCCAAAAGGAATGCTCAATTCCATTACCGACTGCGAATTTCTCAAGTTTTAAGACTATAAGGATTGTAGACTAAGACCTTGTGTGATAACTCCATTACTTAATAATCCAAAGTCCTTACAAATGCACAATATGCATAATCATTATTAAAGCATGTAAAGAATCATATGCCATATGCTTACAAAAATAGATAAGTAAATAATATCATTTATTCATTACAAACTTGAATGTCAATCGTACATTGGGATTTAGGGCATAATCCCCAACAAACTCCCACTTGCACTCAATTCTAATTAGACATACATTTGACTCTCATTCCCTCTAAATGAGATTTGAAAATCTTCTGACGTAAGGTCTTAGTGAATAGGTCTGCCGAATTCTCAAATCGATGGAATCTTAGACACAACTACATCTCCCCAAGATACTATCTCTCTAATGATATGATATTTGCGCTCGATGTGTTTCCCTCTCCTATGGTTCCTTGGATTGTGCAATTGCTCCACTGTTGTCGCAAAACAACATGATAGGAGACTGCTTTATCCTCATAACACCAAGGTCCACTAGGAACTTCCTGAGCCATACTACTTCCTTTGCAACTTCACAAGCCGCAACATATTCAGCTTCCATAGTGGAATCAACAATACATGATTGCCTAACACTTCTCCAACTAATGGGTCCTCCACCTAAGGTATAGACATACCCTGAGGTAGATGTAGATTTTCGGGAATCGTGATCTGATTGAAAGTCAAAATCTGTATAACCAGTTGTTGTCAAATCCTCACAATGGTAGACAAGCGTATAATCCTTCATTCTACAAAGATACTTGATTATATGCTTCACAGCTACCCAATGTGGTGGTCCAGTGTTTGACTTATATTTGCTGACCATGCCAACTGCAAAACATATATATGGTCTAGTGCAAAGCATAACATACATGAAGCTTCCTAAAGCCGAAGCATTAGGAACAACCCTCATCTACTCTTCCTCTTGAGGTGTTTTAGGACACTACTCTTTAGTAAGAGGAACTCCATGTCTAAAGGAAAGTAACCATATCTTTGAGTCTGGCATGTTAAACCTTACTAAGACCTTATATATGTATGCAGTTTGAGATATGCCTATCATTTTATTTCGGCGATCTCGCAAAAGCTTGATCCCTAGGATATAACTTACTTCTCCCAAGTTTTTCATATTAAACTGATTAGACAACCAGATCCTTACTGTTGATAATGTCCCTACATCGTTTCCAATGAGTAGGATATCATCAACATACAACACTAAGAATGTTACTACTTGATCTTGACACTTTTTGTACACACACGGTTCATCCTCGTTTTGTTCAAAACTGAATTGTTTGATTGTCTCATCAAACCTGATGTTCCATGATTTGGATGCTTGCTTAAGTCCATAAATGGACCTTTGCAACTTACATACCCTATCCTCTTGGTTATCATTTATGAACCCGTTTGGTTGTATCATATAGATGTCCTCGTCAAGTTGCCCATTTAGAAAGGGTGTCTTGGCGTCCATTTGCCAAATCTCATAGTCAAAATGAGTGGCAATGGCCAAGAGTATCTGGATGGATTGAAGCATGGAACATGGGGAAAAAGTGTCCTCGTAATCGATCCCTTCTTTTTGAGTAAAACATTTTGCTACTAATCTTGCCTTTAAGGTTTCAACCTTCACATCCACCCCTTTCTTTCTCTTATAAAGCCATTTACAACCAATCAGTTTAATGTCGTTAGGCACCTTTACAAGAGTCCAGACACTGTTGGAATGCATAGATTCCAACTCACATTCCATAGCTTTGACCCAATGGTTAGCATCCACATCATTAACAACTTTGTTGTAGGTATTTGGATCCAATTCAAGTTCATCAAGTATAGCTTCATGAGCTTCTCCTAAGAACATGAATTTGTCAGGTGCTCTGACAATCCTCCCATTGCGACACGGTATGATGTTACTTGGTGTCTCATCAATAGTAAACTATGGTGTATGTAATACAAACACCTCATCTTTAGAAACTTTTGAAGATGTATTACTTCTTGAATCTAACATTTCATCTAGAGCCACCTTACTCTTTGGTCTGAAATTGTTTACATAGTCCTCAAGAAACCTAGCATTTGTGGAAACAAATACTTTCTTATCTTTAGGACTATAAAACAAATAACCCATTTGTCCATTTTGGATATCCAACAAACAAACATGCTTTTGTTTTTTATTCCAACTTATGAGTCATTCCTTTTAGCACATGTGCTGGGGAACCCCAAATGTGGATGTATCTCATACTAGGTTTTCACCCTATCCAGAATTTAATGGGTACCTTGAAAATAAATTTAGATGGAATCAAATTAAGCAAGTATGTTTTTGTTTCTAAAGAACAATTCTAAAGTAACATAGGTAGAGTAGCATGACTCATCATTTCTCTTACTATTTCTAAAAGAGCTATATTCATTCTCTCTGCTACACCCTTCTGATGGGGAGTCCATGGTGCAGTCAACTGGGATAAAATCCCTACTTCTAACAGATGGTCTTTGACATTCTCGAGGAATTATTCACCATCATGATCAAACCGAAGGGCTTTTATCTGTTTACCTAATTATTTCTCGGCTTTAGCCCGAAACTCTTTAAATCTTTCAAAGGCTTCCAATTTTTTACTCATTAGGTAAACATAACTATACCTTGAGTAATCATTAGTAAACATCATGAAATACTCATAACCTCCACGTGCTTGGACATTCATAGGACCACATACATTAGTATGTACTAACTTAAGTAGATTTTTGGCTCTATATCCTTTTGCAGAAAATGGTCTCTTGGTCATTTTACCCTCCAAACATGATTCGCAGACTATGTAATCTTTAAAATCCAATGGGCCCAAAAACCCATCATTAACTAGTCTTTGAATCTTTTTGAGTTAATGTGATCAAGACATAGATGCCAAAGATATGCTTCATTAGTTGAAGGAATCGTTCTTTTTAATGATAAAGCATTATGAGTAGGTTTTAAAACAGAATTGTGAACAGTATGTAAATCATGAGTAATAATATACAAGCCATTTATAACGATACCATCGCATATAAATAAATTACACTTCCTTATAATCACATTATCCCTCAAAATAGAGGTATAACTGCATTAACCAAAAAATGTCACAGAAATTAAATTCTTGTGTATACTGGATACATATAGATAGTCTGACAATATTAAAACTCTAGAATTAAAATAAAGGTCAACAATTCAAATGGAGTGGACCGGAATCCTCATCTTATCTCCAAGTGTCATGTACATCTCTCCTTCATTTAGTTCCCTAGAACCTCTGCGACGAATTGCAAACATGATTAGTTCATTTTGAATCCACACACCATGAATTAGTGGGACTTGCAACTAAACATGTTTCAAACAAGAAGGAAAATTTATTACCTTGACTTATGGATGGAAGAAACTTAGTACAATCTCTCTTCTAGTGCCCTGGGTTATCACAGTGGTAACAATTACCCACATTTTTGCCTTTTTTCCCATTTCTAGCTTTCTTAAACCTCTAGACAAAAACTTTGCCAACTTGTTTAACCTGCTTCTTATTCTTATTGCCTTTCGACTTAGAAGTGGAAGCCTGAGCAACGTTGACTGATACCTTGGTTGGTCTTCAGGATGTTTCCACTGTGATTAGCTCATTCATCAATTCAGACAATGTGAAATCCTTTTTATTCATTGTCACATTCAACTTGAGCTGATTGAAGGAGCTAGGCAGGGATTGGAGGATCATGTCTACCTGAGATTCACCTTCAATCTTAGCACCCAAAACTTCCAATGTATTAAGCCTAGCTATCATCGACAGACAATGCTTCCTCACTGGGATACATTCAACCATCTTTGTGTTTAACAAAGATCTCATTGTGCTTGACTTAGCAGCACGACTTTGCTCATCAAACATTTCCTTCAGAATGATCATCATGCTAACTGTAATGTCCAGACTTAATTAGATATTTAAAATGTAAATTAAATTAAATAAATTATTAGAGTTAGCAAAATGGCAAGAAAACACTTAGAAAACACTTAGAAAATATATAAAAACAAGTTTTGAAAAGTTGTGTCCGGACAGCCATAGGATAGGGACCGTACACAAGTTCCAGGGAGCAAAAATTTACTCCCAGGAGGTACTGTCCGGAAAGCCCCTAGCCCTGTCCGGACAGCAGCCACAGAGACGGCATATGTGGCTTTTAAACACGCGTGTCCGGACAGCCACTTACCCCGTCCAGACAGCAAGCGATATAAAGCCAAAATGAGTCATTTTCAGCTCATTTTTCACACCCCACACGCCAATCCTCTCATTTCTTCTTAGGGTTTTCATCTTAAACCCCCATTTCTTGTAGATCCAATCCCCATACCTCAATTCTAACTTTGGAAACGTGATCTACGCGAAGAAATCTACGTTTTGATTGATTGGTTTGAGGTAATTTTGTGAACTCTTGTCTTTGAGATTTTGAGTTGAATCTTGAGATATTTGAGTTTGATCTTGGTTATTCTTTAGGTTTTGTATGTTTTGGAGCTTCATAAACGTTCCCCAAGCTCCAGGTTGTGTTTGGGTGGATTTTGGTATGTTTTCCAAAACCCTAGTTTTTGGGTTTTTGTTTATAGTCAAATTTTAATTGTGTAAAAATTTTAAGTGTGTAACCCTAAGTAAATCTTATGGATTAATGTTTTGTATTGTTAGGTAGTTGATTGGAACCCTATAAATTCTATGAGTTTTTCATGGGTCTAGCTCTTAAGCATTTTAAGAGCTAAGTGTGAGTCTAGAGTAAAAAAATATTAATGTATTGTGCAATTTGGAAATGCAACGATACATTGCACGGCTTTGGTTGAGAATTCTCCATTAAGTCGAAATTCCCGTGGTCAAAGTGAGTATCTTACTCACTGAGAACTCAAAGTATTTTTATGATTAGAATTTTATATGATAGATTATCGAGCCAATGTTATTTTTGGATGAATATGTAAGTTTGTGCTCATTTTCAATATATTGAAGAATGATGAGAAATATTATAGAAATTTTTTATGTGTTGTGAAAGATGATTGTGAATTGATATTGAGACATGAATTATAGTATGTTGTTGAGCCATATGTAAAGTAGAGATCTCATGATTTGTGAAAGAAAGAACATGACGCATGTTTAGTATTGAGTTGTGAACAGAACATGAGTTGTGATGATTTGCATGTGGTATAGCATGAACACAGAGCACGGATAGTGTTGGAGCACTAGCATAACGAAACCATGTATGTTGAATGAGCCTTGGGGTTGGAGCCTCATGGGTGGAACATGTGTAAGTCCAGATAGTTGTAGCTCTTGGCCTCAGAAATAGTAAGTCCAAAGAGTTGTAGCTCTTGGCACTAGTGAGTTGTAGCTCCTGGATTCAGAATGAGCCCCTAGGGTTGAAGCCTCATGGGTGGAACAAATGTAAGTCTAGAAAGTTGTAACTCCTAGCATCAGAAACAAGTCCTGGGGTTGTAGCCTTGTAGGCAAAGAAACAAGAAACGAAACAAAGAGCATGCATAGCATTGTGATGTATGATTTGACTTGGATATGGATTTGGTGCTAGACGTATTAGTATGCATATGTTCATTGGTATGGGACGGGGAGCATATGTATATTTATATTCGACTAATTTGCATTGCATTTTATGAGATGACATGTAATGGAGTGTGTGAATTACATGAATTCCCCAAAAGTCTAGAATGTCATGTAAGCATGTGCGACAAAGTAATGACATCAAGTAGACTTCATGAGATGGCATATGTTTGGAGTGCTTGTAATACATGTGTTCCCCAAAGGATCAGACCATTATGTATTCACGTATGACCGAAGTATGACATTGAGTGAATTAGTTGTGATATTTTAGATTTGGAGTGTATGTAATGAAATTCCCAAAAGGCTCGGAATATCCTATATGCATGTGCAGCCCATTTATAATGATATGTGATTCATTGTGATGTAAGGTTTTGGAATGTACTTATGCATGTATTCCCCAAAGGTACGGAAGAAGTGTATGTGTAAATAGCTGAGATATTACATCAAATATTTCCTTGTGATACTGTGTTTGGGAGTGTGCGTATATTAGGATTCCCTGAAAGTATGGATGACTCATATACGCATAAGGTTGAGACATAGAGTCGTTCATTTCTTAGATACTCTTGTATGCTTGCATTTGCCCAAATGCACGGAAAGCTCGTATACGTGAATATCCGAGTCACATGATTTATGTATATATATTTGAAAAATAAAGATTCCTAATTTAACGTGTGTGTGTGTGTGTGTGTGTGATCAATTGTGCAACAAAATATTTAAATGCGAAATTTAAAAGAGAGAAATATTTTGTTGACGAAGTGGTAACTCTTATCAAGAGAAAAACCACTCCGGGCCAGCCAAACCCAGGAAATCCACTTTTCAAAAGACAAAGTTAGTTACAAAGCACTCGTACTCACATACCTATGATGCAGTAGTCATTTCTTTAACTTTGACATGTACCTATACATGAATGCCTCCCAACTAGGTCTCCTACCTGAAGGGGTTTTCAATGGACTCATTTAGCTTAGGGCTCCTCCATAAGCTAGACTTCAAAGGGTTGACCAAATCACACAAATAAATTCTAAGAGAGCTAGCAAATATCTCTGCTTCTGCCTAAACATCCTCTCTTAACACAATGGAATTAAGTACCGAATTCTTAAAGTATACATGCCTAGAGACCTCTATGTATAGGCTTTAGAAAACCTAATACAATGCTGATTCAGAGTTCTCTGAGGGTGTCCAGACCAAGACATTGTGTGTTCGGACGACAAGCAAAAACCGACTTCTTTTCACGCTGTCTCACGCGTTTCTTCATTAATCTTCAATCATCAAGTCCAGACAAGATAGCCCTAGCGTTCGAACGGTTGCATGCTGTCTTCACTATTCGCAGCCTTCAATTTGCTGTTCGGACACCTATGCGAACAGGTGCTCCCGGGAGTTGGTGCCCGTTGGGCTGTCCGGACATCTGTGCGAACATGAGTTCCCTATGGTTGGTATCTGCTAAGTTGTTCGGACACTTCTTCGAACACTGGTGGGCGTCCAGATGCTTCCTTTGGCCGTCTGGACGATTACAATGGAAACCACCTTTGCTGAGCTGTAAGTGCTTCAGAATCTTCCTTGACTTCTGGAAATTGCCTTTCTTGATATTTGTGACACTGTACTTGTTATATTAAGGTCTGTAATGTCATGTACAAAATACATGCAGATCTTCATGACTAAGCACGCAAACGGAAGACCTATCTGATGCTTGTCTTGCATCTCGAGCATGGTAAGCACAATGTGCTTTCAGAGGCAGAAAGGTATCCACTGGATCAAGGTATACAGGAATCTCGCACTTTTGAGGACTAGCTCACTTCGTCGAGCTATAGGCCATAGATTGTGTTGCATAATCTTTGTGAGAAGACGATGCAGAGAGGAAAATAAGCCAATCCTGATCGAATGAGGGACTTTGTCCTGAGCTCGATGGTGAGGATCAAAAAACTCAAGCAGTTCTTCCATGTAAGGGGGATCAACGAAATCTGGGAATGGGATACCCTCAAATGGCATTGGATCAGTCCCAATGAAGGAGCCTATAAGAGCAGCATTGATTTTGAAGGTCACTCCTCTGACTCTGGTCTGCAACGTGAGACCGCTCTGCTCATCCTGGACTACCTCCATGAATACATGAAAATCACAGACCAGCCTGGGATAAACAATGCTTGAGCAGTTGTAAAGATAGTCCCAGTGGTTCTCCTAGATCAACTGATTGATGAAGTCGAATGGAGCAATCATAACGTCAGCTCTGACGACGTTTCTCTCAATAATCACCTGCCTGTTTTCCACATCTTCATTTTGTTTTAAAATCTACTTCACCATGTCACGTAGCTTTTAGTCCTTAGGGAATTCCTTTCCTTTGCCAATTCACAACAACATACCGCAATTTTCTTTCAATGTCTTGCAAAACACGAAACCCCTAAAACTAACCAAAAAAAAAAAAAATAAGAAAACTAAAGGTTTAACAAATACAAATTAAGGGGGTTCAAATATTCAATATTTGACGCTCATCAAATACCCAAAAACTTACATTTTGCTATTCCCTTAGCAAAACAAAATCAAAGCATAAAACATAAGTTCGTTGTCTTGGGAGAGACGAATGCGTTTAGCATATGCAACAAGCTTTTTAAACCCCTAGGACTCCCTAGTGGACGAGTGAAGTCTCGTGAGGGTTTACCAAAAATGATACCCACAAACATTTTAAAGCACTATGTTGCTGACAAACAAGGACTTCCATACAACCACATGGTTCATACATCATGAGCAAGTTCAACAAGATGAATATCACACTCACATCATCAAGACATCAAAAATCCTTCAACTCATAGCTGAAAAATTGAGACAACACATGCTCCAATAACTGCAAAATGAGATTAACATAGACTCATGAGGTTTCAATTTTTCTCAAAGCTAGTGCACCCCAAAATTCATAGGAATTCTATCAGATGAAAACAACCAAGACTTAAATCAAAATGTGCATTTTTTTTTTCTCCTATTTTCTCCTTTTTTTTTGTGTGTGTGTGTGTGTGTGTGTGTGTGTGTGTGTAGGTTGTGCAATGCTCGACTCCCTTAAGCTTTCTAATTGACCTCTGTAACGAGTGTTGGGCCAGTGACTCCCAAACCAGATGGTTTTGGGCCACTAGATGTAGAAACATCCCTAAGGGCTTAATTACTCAAGTCAAAAAGGCTACGAAGCCAAACAGCCATACAATCAACCAACTTGAATTTCTCATCTTTTTACGCGAACACTCAATGCTTGGTGAGACAAGAGGTCTGGTTACTCAATGAGAACCCAAACTATGATTTTATTTTATTTTTGTTGGGCCAATGTCTCTGGTAGTATTTTATTGGTTACATTCTGGATAAAACAAAAACACTTTATGTAATTGTTGCGTTTTAACAGGATGGTCGGTTTTCAATTCAGAATCTTCATGTTATTCAAACAATGATCAAATCAAAGACAATAACTGATCACAAGCTGCAAGAAGATGTCTATGAAGAATCCTTGCAAAATCCAAGACAAAAACAACCGGTTCCTGTGCAACCGTCCGGAAGGGCCTTTGAAGGCATCCGGATGCCCCGCACAGATAAACATTGAAGACGTCCGGACGTTAGGTCAATCAGTATTCAACAAGGAGTCTGATTTCAGAAGTAGACATTGTTTAGGAAGTCTCTGTAATCCGTCCAGACGACGTGGCAACACATCCGAACGATGTCCAGTAGTTTGGAATATTCTAGAGTTCCATTCGAACGCGAAAAGGATTTTCGCGAAGACCATCCGGACGCTCGGTCAAGCGGTCTGGACGTGAACTTGATAAAGATAAAATTGCGCTGTTTCTGAAAGGATATCGCAGAAAACTATCCAGACGAGGCTATTTTCCGTCCAGAAACCCGCCAGCCAGAGTCCGAATCTGAGCAGTTTTTGAGGTCTCTTGAAGCCTATAAATAGGGGGCTTTAGGCTAGTGTTTTGTATAGAATTCGGTGGTAAATTCTATAGTGCTTTGAGAGGGTGTTTAGGGAGAATTGAAGATCCGCTAGCTCTCAAGCCGATGCTAGTGTGTGCTCAATTGTTCGTGTGAAGTCCATCTTAGGGGTCGGCCTTAGGGTAAAGGAATCCATCAAAAACCCCTTTAAGGTGGAAGATCTAGTTGGCAAGTGTTTGTGTTGGGTTACACGTCAAAGTTAGAGGTATGACTACTGCATAGGGTTATGTGAGTACGACTGTCTTGAAAGTAGCTTTGTTTTTTGATAGTGGATTTCCTGGGTTTGGCTGCCGCAGAGTGGTTTTTTCTCTTCATAGAGTTTCCACTTTGTAACAAATATCTTGTCTTATTTAAATTCCGCATTTAAGATATTTGTTTGCACACAAACATGCACATTTGGTTTAAATTAGAAGTCAATAATTATTTTCAATTGTTATCAAAGCTTGGTACACTCTGGTTAAGATTTATTTCTTGAGTGTGATCTTTTATTGACTTCTTTGTTTCTAATGAAAAAATCTTGTGATATGAGTGATAATAATACTACATCTTCCTCACATGCTATGCCTGCTCATAGAACTATGTTTGTTAAGCCTGGCATGTCTACTCGTTATTCGTCTAATAGGAATAGAGATAAAAGGTACAAATCTATCCCTACTTGTCATTATTGTGGTATTATTGGTCATACTCGTCCTAATTGCTTTCAAATACGCTCTCAGAAACCATGGGATAAAAAGCATGTTCTTAGGGATAATGAGCCTGGTATTAGAAATCAGATCAATAATCTATGTGATCAAGTAAAACTCATCGGTGAAAAATTAGAGAATCCTACCCTTTTTAAGAAAAATTATGTCGTGGCCAAAAAGGAAAAAGATGTCTCTAATAAACATGTTTGGGTTAAGAAAAGTGATAAATGCTGAATGTTACACATTCAAGCCCCTTAATTTACATACGTTATGCTCTTAGTTTTGTTATAATTTGATGTTTTGTGTTTTCTTGTATTTTACAGGTTTTAGAAGAAAAACCGATCAAATTCCAAGATTATAATGAAGTCAGCAAACTCACTTTTGGATAGATTCAAACTCCAAATCAATTTTGAATTTAAGGAAAGAGAAGTTGGCAAAAATTCGTTATCTTTGGAAAGAATCCAGAATGAGCACGTCTCAGTAATTTAATCATAACTTTCGGCTCAAGTATCAGATTGCAACAAAATTGGTGGCGTTGGAAAGATAATAATAAAGGCAACAAATATATCAGAAATAGGTTTTTCATAATTCGGACGTTTTCCATGCCAAAATCGCCCCGAAATAAAAGACCGCAAATCTGTACGAATTTTGGAATCCTTTTCCTACTTGGATAGAAATTTCAGAAAAGGAGAAGACTTGTAATTATTCTTTTTGGACTAGAAAACCTACTTAGAATTGTAATAGGAATTCTAGAGCTTCTAAAGCTTCTCTAATCCCTATAAATAGGCCTCTAGCCTTTGAAGAAAGACACACAGAAGCTTTGAGGAAGAATCAAAAACTACATCAAGGAGGTTCTTTCTAGTTTTTATTTTCTTCCTTTATTTATTTTATGTATGTATATAATTTTAGTTTATATTAGTTGTAACTAATACTTTAGTTAGGGCTCGATTGAAGCCCTAATCATGTCTTTTTAAGTTTTTCAATTTGCCTTGCTACAATTTATATATTGATGCTTAACTTGATTAATTCTAGTTTCTTGAATTCCTCGCATGTTTATGTTTAGCTAGCATATTCTTGTGGTATGGATTTGTTATTTATGTCAATTTGGATGACCGAGTCCTGGGCATAATAGAGTAACGGAAGAACCCCGACACAGGTTCTTGGATTAATCAACATAAAGACAACTGGAATAGATACCATATTTCAATCTGAGTGTGTTTACCGATTTTCATAGATTTATGCTTTCTTGAAGAACAACTTAGTAGATACCATGCTAAATCCTTCAAGGAAGAAAAGAGTTAGAGTAGATACCATGCCTAACTCGTTGTTTAGGGAAATCAATAGCTTTAGGAGAAGATACCATTCCCTTGTGGCTGGTAAGCATTAAGCATCATGTTATGATTGTAGTATTGTGCATATTGCGAATCTTATTTGAGTATGATTAGCAGTGGATATCGAAGCCCTACCTTTTCTTCATAGTATTTTTAATTCAATCTTTTATCCTGTCTTATTCAACATATCGCTTTTAGGAATTTCTCTTTAAATACAATTTATACCAATCCTCGTGGGAATGATCTCGTATTTGCCTGCTATACTATTGTTTTGATCTTGTGCACTTGCGAGTAAAACCTACAAGTATTTGCCTATTTATTTAGGTAGATATTTGCACAACAAGTTTTTGTGACAATCTATGTTTAGTTGCTCACACTGCTTTAAAAGTCCTAGATACTTGCTTGTGGTATTTGGATAGTGCTTGCTCCAAACATATGACAGGTGATAGGGCACTTCTTAAAGATATTCAAATGGCTAGAGGAGGAAGAATTACTTTTGGAGATGGAAGCCAAGCCAAAGTGATTGGAAATGGGCAGATTAACATTCCAGGGTTAGAAGTATCTCAAAAAGCCCTATATGTAGAGGGTCTCAAGGCAAATCTTCTCAGTATCAGCCAATTGTGTGATGATGACCTGGTTGTCCAATTCTCTAAAAATGAATGCAACATCTTTGACAGCAATGGAACATGGCTAATGGGAGGAGAGAGGACTAGTGACAACTGTTATGGCATTCCAAATCTCTCTTCAGATTCTCAAATCATCTGCAATAAAGCTACCATTGATGAAAGTGATCTATGGCATCAACGGTTGGGTCATTTAAACTTCACCAACATGTTCAAAATTGTAAGCAAGGAAGTTGTCAAGGATCTTCCTAAAATGAAAGATACTGGGAAAGGAGTTTGTGGTCCATGCTAGCTGGGAAAACAGACTCGTACTGCTCACAAGAAAACATCAGGTATCCTTACTTCCAGTAATTTAGAATTGCTGCATATGGATCTCATGGGTCCCACCCCAACCTCTAGTCTCCGTGGGAAGAAATATATTCTGGTTATTGTAGATGACTATTCCCAGTACACTTGGGTTCTTCTTCTTCGGGAAAAATCTGATGCTTTTGAAGCTGCTCAGCAGTTGTTCAAAAAAATACAAATAGAGCAAAATTGTCCTATCATGAGGATTCGCAGTGATCATGGCAAAGAATTTGAGAATGCTCGGTTTGAAGAATACTGTCACTCATATGGCATTCAACATGAGTTTTCTTCTCCTATTACTCCTCAACAAAATGGGGTTGTGGAGCGGAAAAACAGAGTTTTACAGGAAATGGCTCAAGTAATGATTCACTCTCAAAATCTTGCTCAACATTTTGGGGGAGAAGCGATCAATATTGCATGTCATATCATCAATAGAGTTTACCTGAGGCCAGAAACTAGCAAGACTCCATACGAGATTTGGCGAGGTAAGAAACCCACTGTTAAATATTTATGGACTTTTGGTAGTATATGCTATATTCTATGAGACAGGGCAAATCTGGGAAAGTTTGATCCCAAAAGTGATGAAGGCATATTCTTGGGATACTCCACCAACAGTCTTGCCTACAGAGTCCATAACACCAGAACAGAAACAGTGATGGAGTCCATAAATGTGGTCATTGATGATGAGATTAGGGCACATAGCAAAGGGGAGATTTCTCAATCTACCCTAGAGACACTACCTTCTCTCACAAGTAATGTAACTGAGACTTCCTCTGCAGTAGCAGAACCTGTATCTAGTCTTCCTATCTCTCCTCCAGCAGCAAATGTTCTTCCTGACTCACTTGATGCTGTACCTTTTGAGGAAACTGATCCTACATCAGATTAAGATTCAGAGCCGATAAATCCTACGATTGAACCCGCATCTTGGGTCAAACTCAATCATCCTTCCAAGCAGCTTCTTGGGAATCTCAATGAAGGTAGACGGTTGAGAAGTCAAATAATCAACCCCTCTAATGAGGTTACTAATCAAGTGACTTACAATTGCTATCTGGCTCAATTTGAACCAAATAAAGTGGAGGAAGCCTTACAAGATGACAGCTGGGTTACTGCCATGCATGATGAGTTGCATAAGTTTTCTCGTAGTGACGTTTGGACTCTGGTTTCCAGACCATTTGATCAAAACATCATCGGCACAAAGTGGATTTCCAAGAACAAATCAGACGAACATGGCTCGGTAATCCGAAATAAAGCACGGCTTGTTGCTCAAGGGTACACTTAGATTGAAATGATAGATTTTGACGAAACCTTTGCTCCAGTTTCCCGCCTTGAATCTATCAGAATTCTGCTCCCTGAATCTTGTCATCTAGGCTTAAAGCTTTATCAAATGGATGTCAAGAGTGCTTTTCTGAATGGCATTCTTCAGGAAGAAGTTTATGTAGAGCAACCAAAAGGATTTCTGGATCCTTACTATCCTCATCATGTCTACAAACTGAAGAAAGACTTGTATGGTCTCAAACAAGCTCCACGAGCATGGTATGAGAGACTAACCACTTAACTTCTGGAGAAAGGGTTCACAAGAGGACAGGCAGATCGGACCTTCTTCATCAGAAATCAAGGAAATCACAAACTCATTGCACAAATCTATGTAGATGATATCATCTTCGGAGCAACCTTAGATTCTCAAGCTCATGAGTTTGCTGAAGAAATGAAACAAGAATTTGAGATGAGAATGATAGGTGAGTTGACCTATTTTCTAGGGATGCAAGTCAAACAAACTTCTGAAGGGATATTTATTTCTCAAGCCAAATATGCAAAAGATCTGGTGAAACGGTTCGGTCTGGATGGGAAAAGCCATGCTCGTACTCCCATGAGCACAAATGTCAAGATTAGTGCTGATCTAATAAGCAAACAAGTAGATCCTACTCTTTACAAAAGTATGATTGGCAATCTTCTATATCTTACGGCAAGTCGACCAAATATTGCTTTCAGTGTCAGAGTTTGTGCTCGATTTCAAGCTAACCCTAAGGAATCTCATCTTACTACTGTCAAGCGCATCATCAGGTACGTAAATGCACTGTTAATTATGGTATCTGTTTTTCTAGAGAAACAAATCTTGTGCTTGCAGGATACTCTGATGCAGATTGGGCTGGAAATGCTGATGATAGGAAAAGCACATCTGGTGGTTGTTTTTATGTTTGTACAAATCTGGTAGCTTGGATGAGTCGGAAACAAGCATCAATTTCTCTTTCCACTGCAGAAGCTGAGTATATTGCTGCTGGAAGTTGTTGTACCTAGTTATTGTGGATGAAGAAATTACTTTGTGATTATGGCTTCACTCAAGACACTATGGTCATTCACTGTGACAATACCAGTGCCATCAATATTTCAAAGAATCCAGTTTAGCATTCTTAGACCAAGGACATCGACATCTGGCATCATTTCATCCTTGACCTTATTGAATCCAGGGAAGTAGCTCTTATGTTTATTCCCACAGAAAATCAATTGGCTGATATCCTCACCAAACCTCTTGATGGAAGCAGGTTTGAAACTCTTAGAAAAGCCATTGGTATTTGTGACATGTCCTAGACATGTCTTTGATTCATGCTCGGATACGACTCTTCTTTTCCTCTTAGTCTCTTCTGTTGGTTGCATGATTTTTTTTAATAATAAAAAAATAAAAATAATAAAAAAATTTGGGGGAATTTGGTGCAAGGGTCTACCACAACATCTTTCAATTATCTCATGTATATTTATCTGTGTTGACAGTTCACTGTTCTTTGATAAAATATACATTCATATGGTTAAGTTTCTAAATCTGATATATGCTGAATTTTCCTACTACATCTTTCCTAGATAGTTGCTTTTCTCATGCAATGAAAACTGTGCACTATCCAAGGCTCCCCTAAGGTACATTTCTTTTCTTTCTGACGTTTAGCTTCTGGAAATTCTAATGAGAGATTTTTTTTGCTAAGATAGTCCAATTGACCAACTCGCTAGTTGAACCTAGATCCCATAAACTCTGGCATTCTTTCTAGGTTGCAGCACCAAATGATAAAATGTATTCAAAACTAAATAAAAATGGATAAATAAAAAGATCCACTGCTTATGCTATAAATCTGTTCTTGATCTTGTCCCTAAAGAAATAGTCAGTGATCACATCGTTGCAGAAATAAACGGTCACTAAAGGACATAGTAAAAGAAAAGTGCTGCAGCTTAGGGGGAGTGTATCAAATGAAGGTAACTAGGCCCTAGCATTATAAGGTTTGACTTTTGACTGATCTAAACATTGATTTTCTCTCTTGTTTAGAAAATCTGGGTATTTTACGTCATATCAGTGAACTTCATACCTTATTGAGAAAGCTTTCACACACACATGCTTTGCATGAGTTAAGTTTACTGTTTAAAAGTTCTGTCTGCAGAAAATTTTTGCTCATAGATTATTTAACTCTTTTCTATATGCTTGCATATTTTTTATCAACTCTCTGACTGTTTTCACAGGTTTAGATCCATGTGTGTGCTGATTTCTCGTTGACGACCTAACCTTGTTCCTTTCTCCTATTTTTGTTTTTGGCTATGGTTTTAATTAATACTCTATTTACTCTTTGTCATTGTGTGACAAAAAATGGGAGTATTTTTTTTGTTGTATTTGGTATTTCGACCGGGAATGTGTTTCCAAACCGGTCATGTGTTTTTTGTTCCAGAATGGCCAAAAGGGGAGTTTGTTAGTATTTTATTGGCTACATTCTGGATAAAACAAAAACACTTTATATAATGGTTGCGTTTTAATAGGATGGTCAGTTTTCAATTCAGAATCTTCATGTTATTCAGAAAATGATCAAATCAAAGACAATAACTGATCAAAACCTGCTAGAAGATGTCCATGAAGAATCCTTGCAAAATTCAAGACAAAAACAACCGGTTCCTGTGCAACCGTCCAGATGGGCCTTTGAAGGCGTCCGGACGCCCCGCAGTGTCTCACAGATAAACATTGAAGACATCTGGATGTCAGAGAAACACCGTCCGGACGCTAGGTCAATTAGTATTCAACAAGGAGTCTGATTTCAGAAGTTGACACTGTTTGGGAAGTCTCTGCAAGTCATCCGGACGATGTGGCAACACGTCCGTACGATGTCCAGTAGTTCAAAATATTCCAAGGTTTTGTTCGAACGTGGAAAGGATTTTAGCGAAGACCGTCAGGACGCTCGGTCAAACTGTCCAGAAGTGAACCTCATAAAGATAAAATTGCCCTGTTTCTAAAAGGATATCGCAGAAAACCGTCCGGACGAGGCTATTTTCCGTCTGGACGCTTGCCAGCCAGAGTCCGAATCCCAGCAGTTTTTGAGGTCTTTTGAAGCCTATAAATAAGGGGCTCTAGGCTAGTGTTTTGTATAGAATTCGGTGGTGAATTCCATAGTGCTTTGAGAGGATGTTTAGGGAGAATTGAAGATTTGCTAGCTCTCAAGCCGGTGCCAGTGTGTACTCAGTTGTTCGTGTGAAGTCTATCTTAGGGGTTGGCCCTAAGGTAAGGGAATCCATCAAAAACCCCTTCAGGTGGAAGATCTGGTTGGGAAGCGTTCGTGTTGGGTTACACGTTAGAGTTAAAGGTATGACTACTGCATAGGGTTATGTGAGTACGAGTGTCTTGTAACTAGCTTTGTTTTTGGATAGTGGATTTCATGGGTTTGGCTGCCCCGGAGTGGTTTTTCTCTTCATAGAGTTTCCACTTTGTAACAAATATCTTGTCTTATTTAAATTCCGCATTTAAGATATTTGTTTGCACACAAACACACACACTTGGTTTAAATTAGAAGTCAATAATTATTTTCAGTTTCATCAACAAATCATCCTACAAATCTCAAGACACACACTCCTCAATTCAAATCTCATACCTCACAGACCCTATCCTAATGTGCTTGTGATAAACAACTCAGACAAATGAAGTCTCTCTAGTCCAACAGATGAGTCAAAAGATTCAGATTTCTAATGACATGATGATATGTTCAACACTTTAAGCAAGCCAATGAAATGCAAACCACAGTTATGGTTTAGCTCAAACTTGACAACAACATAGCACAATCTTTTTAAATTTTTTTTCAAAATTTTCTAGAGCAAAAAGACACACAAATAAACAGACAGAGTGTTTTTTCGTACCTCCAAACTTGAATTACACATTACCCTCAATGTGTAGTATATAAACACATTACCAAAAGTAAGGAAACATCAAGGTGTCAAAAAGGCCAGACGTCCCACAAACTTAAACACTAAACCACCTATCAACAAAAAGTGCTTTCATCAATCATTTGGATGTCCAACCAATCCCTTCCACCCTTTCTTCTTTAGAATTTGATAGCCCTCTGGAAGAATGTTTCGCCATCTCAGGTAGCTTACTTGCTTGCTTCGAGGATCTTCTTAGGAAGATGGTTCCTAGATTTGTGACCTTGTGTGCATAGATCCTTGACAAGTTTATCATAAGATGGCTCTTTGAGGCATTGAAGCACTGAAGCTTAGGGATCATGAAGCGTATCAAAAGGGATTGTGATGAAGGAATGAGCTTCAGTACTCACTTCCTTGTCATTGGACAAATTTAAAGTTGACGAGGGCTCAATTTACTCTAGGTGCTCAACAGACTCCAAGTGATCCTCTTTCTCTTCCTCCTCAGCTACTGATGAAGATGTGTTAGGGAATGATATCTCAGTGGTTTCCCCATTCTCAGGTTGTATCTCAGGAGTGGAATCCAATAAGGCATTAACTTGCTAGCATATCATGTCAAGGTCCATATCAAATTCGAATTGAGCAAAGGTCTCTTCCAAAGGATCTTCCAGACTTGGCTCATTAATAATCTCCTCAACAACTTCTTCACTCCCAAGTGTGGTGGCGGCTTGGACATGCTCATGATAAGGATTGCTGGAATCATCCTAATCAATCATGTAGTCCATTTTAGCCATCAACTGACTCTAAAGCTCTTTTTCCTCCATTCTGTTTAACTCTGCAACCAGATGATCAAGCTGTCCTTCCAACCTTTCAATCGCTAGAGTGTTGGCCATAGTGGCATCTTTGATCTCTTGAATGGCTTGGCTATCGACCATGGTGACATTCTTAAGCTCTTGTATGGTTTGGCTATTTGAGTGTTTGAATGCTTTGAATGTGTCTTCCAATGATGACTCTGGTTGTGGCACTTGAATAGTAGATTGGCTAGTTCTCTCCATAAATACCTTTAGCGTGTCTTCCAATGAAGATTTTTGAGGAAGAGGATCATATGATGAAAGATGGAGGACTTGGTTTTTGAACTGCGGATATTCAGGACGGTGTAGTTTATGAAATTGGGGAGCACAATTTCCCATGGATTGATATTTATATTATTTATAATATTTATAATACAAATTGGGCATTATAACAGCTATATATATTTATATAACAGTTATGTATTGTTATTATCAAATCATAAAGACATTATAACTGTCAATAATTTGTTTATTTGTACGAAATAGGTAAAATGATTCCATTTACATCAATAATATTTTTAAACATAAACGGACAGCACAATGGCACAAATATCAATATTTCACATTTCAAATTGGACAGCACAACGACACAAATATTTCATTTTTCTATATACTGTTAGAGGTAGAGAAAAGCTTCAGAACCTTAAGAGAAGAGATGTTGTAGAGAGTTGTGTTCCGGTTTGCAAAGAATGCGAAGATCACCCTATTTATAGAATTATCAATGGTCAGATGCTACCCAGGTGATTTATGATCAACAGTTGGGGTAAAACAGATGAACGATGTGCTGCCACAGGGTTACGAAAAGTCCTCATCAAATCCTAAAATTTTAGTAATTAGCAGTTATCTCTAAGGCACTAGCGAGTAATCATCTGTTAAGCTTCTATTTGAAGAAATACTTGGTTTCTAACTAATTTCCATTTTAATTAGTTGAATCTGGTTCCTTTGGAAGTCTAAAACTTTATACCCATGGACTGGGTTTGTGCATGGAGGAAGTATTTGTGTAAAATGAGCAGACAGGTGTTACGTGCAATGTTGTCTCTGCAATTAATGTGTCGATCGATCGCCATGTTTGAGCGATCAATCAATCGATAGGTAGATCGATCGTACATCTTCGTCGATCGAGCGCCATCGACAGCTTATATATATATCCGGTTAATTATTATCTTTTATATATATATATATATATTTTCTCGGGCGTTACACTATCTATGCTTCCTAGATAGTAGGGATTAAAATTGTAGTTCTCCTATGACTCCTATCCTATCTATGCTACCTAGATAGTAGGAATTGGAATTATAGTTCTCCTATGACTCTAATCTTATCTGTGCTACAGCTCTTTCTTATCTCCTAACCCTATCATGAGTGTAAATCCAAGTTAATAAATAGATAACCATAGTGAAGTATTATTTACTAACTTACTGCTTCAAGTTGTGAGTCCACACTAATGGTCATATTCAGTCATCAGAGAGAAGATCTGAAGGTTGAGTCAAGAACACGAAGAACACGTTCTCAACCATTCAATATGCAAGTTTCAAAGTCAACTGGCCCTAGTAGCCTAGGAGAGGCCGATTTCAATTGTAAGTACTCGAACCATGTTAGCTTAAATTATCTAGCTTTGTTTATCTTGAAGAAAATTTTTCTAGGATCATTATTCCGATGTCGCTAATTTGATTAGCGCATGATCCCCAACAATAACTTTCTTAGCGTAGTAGTGTTGCTAGACTATCATGTCATTGTTTTTTTTCTGTTTAGTTTCATTTTCATATGGCCTATTAGTTTGTTGTTTTCAACCTATAGGTTGATTATGATAATTTTAGTTCTTGCATGGGAGGTTTACATTTACAATTAAAGCCTTGTTATCTTGGTTGATTGGTATGTATAACCTCCTCTTTAAAAGCTTAACAAAGATCCATGGATTGTGTTGAATTTTTAACACATAGCGATGGGTTATCCATTTAATGATGTTGGAAATACTTTGATGTGCATTAAGGTGTTCTTATGGTTGAGGACATTGTTAAGTATGTTAAAATGACCTTAGAAGGACTTAGATTAGGAAAAGTTAGGACTTTTATGAGAGCTTTTACACATGCGCCCTTTCTCCGTCCCTCTTCTGTCTTTTTTCCATGTGTCATTTTTTTTTCCTTCTTTTGTTTTTTGTTTTTTGTTTTTTTTTTGTTTTTTTAACTAAAAAAGGTTGAAAACGCGAGGGTTGACATTTAGGGTTCATTTTCAAAATTTTCCCCATTTCACAAATCTTCCCCTCTCCATCGTCCCCTCCCCAACCGACCGACTACCGCCCAACGGCCGACACCGTCCGGCCCTCTCAGAGCACCGCAGGCCATTGATCTCGATCCGGGACCCAGCAGACCGTCGGCCCTAGACGAACGGCGCCCATGACCCATCTCCATCTCTTTCAACCGACACCGTCTTGGCAAAACTCTCTCTCGGACCGACAACCCATTTCTCTCTGAGATCTGCAGACCACCGTTTCCCCCCACCGACCACTGTTTCCCCCCATTTCTGTAGATGCATGACCTACCCAACGATTTTATACATGGGCCAGTTCTTTCAATTTTATTTTTGAGATTTGCTTTGGACTATATGTTTTCATAAGCTTATGTTGTGTTAAATACAAAAGGTTATATCAGGATCGGTGATGCTTGTGATTATAGTTTTTCAGTAACATCTTTATAATTCCATCTAGTTTTCACTTTTCTCCTCACTCACTCTCTCTCACTCTCTCTCTCTCTCTCTCTCTCTCTCTCTCTCTCTCTCTCTCTCTCTCTCTCTCTCTCTCTCTCTCTCTCTCTCTCTCTCTCTCTCTCTCTCTCTCTCTCAAATTTTGGGTCTCTGTCGGTGCAGACCCACCTATCGCCACCCATCAGAACATCGCCCACCGCAATTCCATTTCCGACTAGGAGTGCCGAGCCGACCACTGTATTCTCTCTCCACGGTTGGCCACTGTGGATTTTTCTTGTGTTTTTCTCTCTCTCTCTCTCTCTCTCTCAACGGCCGGAGATTGCTAGGTTTTGTTGTGATAATTTTTTGTTGTCTTTTTTTGGTTCTTGAAGATGCTCACCGGGTGTTCGACAAAATGTCTAAACCGAATTGTGACTAATACAAAAAAAAACTATTTTCGATGTTTACCATGCACAATTGTGACTAATAATACCCAATGTATTCTTAAGAACAAGAGACTTTGGAGGCCTAGCTCTGATCATCCTTTCGGTATATAAATTGATGTTTTATGAATTGCTCCCAGGATAAACCATTGCTTGAGGGACCTGTTTTCCATGCCCAATATAAGAATTTGCTGGTCGAGAAATTCAAGTGCTCGTTAAACTTCATATCCTTCTGCCTGTAAGATCAGATTGGCCGATAATGTCAAATCTTATACTAGCAACTGGACAATTCTAAGGTTGAAGATTTTAGTTTCTGAAAGACTTTCCTGCAAAGCTTGGACATTTCTTTCTAGTTCATCTATATATTGAAGTTTCCTCATCCATGATTGTTGAGTAAATTGCTTGTATTTTGTACATTCTATATTGTTAGTGGAAGCACTTACAATTCTAAATTTTATAAAACTAGATCTAAAACTACTTTGAACAATCAAATAGTAATAGTGCAGCCTCTAAACAGGTTAGAATCAAGAACAGTGTTAAATAGAGATTAATCATATTGGATCTGGAAGCAAAATATTAGCTCAGCAACACAAGTTATTGTAGATCAACAGCTGGTGTTACTTAGTTTAGATTAGAGATTATTTGTAGGGAATTGATGAATGTTAAAGAAAGAACTTCAATAATATGGGTGTTGCGGTTTAGTTTAGATTAGAGATTATATGTCGTTGTTTCATTCTGCAGAGGTTTGCTTGTTGTTCTGTGTCGGTAGGAAGGTTTGCGGAGTTTCACTCTTGCAGTTTGGTTTCTTTTTCTTTTGGGTCTTTTGTTGGATTTACAGATGGCCTTGGATCATCATGATGCAACCAATGGTGCCCACTCCACTACAGCAAGAGGTAGTGAGGATGCAACTTTGTTTGAGGCAGAAATGCAAGATCAGATGGACCAATTCACCTTCATCATGCAGCGGAAATTTCTTTTGGGGGAAGATTGTGAGCATATATACAACTATATTGACAATGACTAGACCTTGGATGATCACTGGCAAAGGGAAACCAACCATGATGCTGAGGGAAAGTAATCTTTACGAGCTGATGCTTTTATATATATAATTTAATGTCTCCCTTTTGTGTAAATGATATGGGACCAGCAGCTTGTTTTAGTCATTATCTATGTATTTTTTTTTTTTTTTTGTAATGTGATGTGTGTCTTGGAAGTCCACAAGAGATGCAAATATGGGAATGCATATCCATCTTTGCTTCCAAAATGTCAATTGTCAATGCAATTTTATTTTCCCACTTCTATACTCTATTATGGCGTCGGTAGGAACGTTGCATCATGACAATTTAGAGGGCATTGTGTAACGCCCCGCCTTTTACAAAAAGGCATAAGTGAAAATTTCAATTTTTCATGTGACATTACGACATTATCAGGGTTATAAATTGGCAGGGGAATATATATATATATATATATATATATATATATATATATATATATATATATATATATATATATATATATATATATATATATATTTTCTTAATAATAACATATTAAAGCTTCTAACAAAAATAGAGAAAGAGTGTCATTGAATAATTACACATTAAAAATATTATTTGTGCCATCTATGGCACAAATAATTTACGATCAAATCACTCAGAGTATCATTATTACATATCAATAAATATATAAATATCGTTTTCTAAATATAATAATAATAATGGACTAGACATAGTAGTCCACAAAAGTGGGAGGCATCCTAGCCTCAGACACTGCTATTAAGATCACCTACAGATCTGGACAATCCTGATACTCCTCCTCCTTATACCCTGTAATAATATGTAATATAAAGAGGAAAACAACAATACAAAATACCTAAGTGAGTCCACTGTTTCCAATAATATAATGAATGCTGATTTATTTAATAATGCAACATAATGCCAATATGGCTTCATAATCACATGTATATGCAATGTATAGTAATAATATGACAGTTTTATATGCAATGTCTTAATTATTTTCTTTTGCACTCCTCTCATAATGAAACCTACGGTCCGTATTAGCGTGTTGTGGGAACCTACAATCCCAGCTGACAATACCTTCACCCCCCGCTGTATTAGCCAACTCTCACTTAAAGCTTATTTTATCTGGGGCTAGGAACCTAAGGTCCCAGCTGGCCTGTAAACCTACGGTTACAACATTTGATTATTATTATCTTTACGGGAACTAACGGTCCCACTGGCAATACCTTCGCCCCCCGCTGCATTCACCAGCTTTGTTATTAATTAGTTTAATTAAAATATAAAACATGCAAATTCGCATGCACAAACAAATTAAATAAAGCAATAAACACAATATTATGAAAAAATCCACCAGCATCATCCTCAGTAAGTATAGATATACTTACACTCCTTTATGTAGTTCCTTAGCCTTCTTTTCTGCATATATATATATATATATATATATATATATATATATATATATATATATATATATATATATATATATATATATATAAATTATCTAAAAAACAAATCATTGTTTATAGACTCTCATTTTTTTTATATTTATTATTATCCATCACTTCATTATGTTTGAGACGATCACTTATAACAATCTTAAAACCTTGGTTCATGATTTGATGACGAGTCTATATGACCAATACCACCAAATATAAACTTGAAGGATTAAAATATATCATAAGGACAATAAGAGTAAATACGATCATCTCATGAAAATCACGAGGACATTGAAATATAAAAAGAAATATAAATGCAATCCACTCATGAAAGTCATGAGGACAATGAAATATAAAAGTAGTTTGTATTACTTCTTATTTTAATTCTTTTTATCTCTTAAGCTTATTGGGTCTTCACACAACTCATAAAACAAGTAACTTGGAAATTATATAAAATAAATTGAATTCTTATTTAACAACTTACCAAAAAGTCCTTTTATTATCAATTTGATTTCAGGATTTCCATCCAAATGGAGGGAAGCTTACTCCAACCTACTTTTCGATGGTCAAACCTACTCTGATCGATGTGAAATTTTGATGGTAGATAGAAGCCTTCAAGACAAACACTTTCTCTTTTTCGTTCGACTCAATCCGAGTTCGTTATGAATCAATTTTCGTTAGAGTTCCAGCTCTTCTTGCTGCTGTAAAACCAGAAAAAGAGAGAGAAGTTGCATAAAATGGAGAAAGGATGAAGAAGGGGATGTGTGTGTAGGAAGGAGAAGTGAGCCTCTCCTTTTATACAAAAATGGACGGCTTTGATCAATCTTGGGGAATTCCATCCATGGCTGGGATAAGGGCAGGTGTTCGGTACTTGGTTCATGAGTGAATGAAGGTGGGCATGGCTTATATTCTATAATAGTGTGAACATCATGATTACTGAGAACCTCATCATGAGAAGTCATGATGGAGGAATATATTCTTCCCACCAAGCTGATTCTTTAAGGTGTAGAATGAAAGTGAACGTGGCTGGACTGAAATCATGGCCTGGCTAATTATTAATGTTACATCAATTTTCGTCCAAATCAGGGGTAATATTTTTTGTAGGTGTTTTTGTACCCTTAACGAGGTTCAAAAATTATGAAATTCGGAGGGTGGTTAGAGGACTTCGAAACGAGCGTCCCAATTTTTGAATCAACCAAAACAGAGTTTGTTTGACCTTATTTCCATCGTTCCAAAGTTTAATGTTTATTGAATTGAAACTATAACGTTTTTTAATCAATGAATATTTATTTTCATAAATATTCATATTTATTCTTTTGTCTTATTATTAGTTCTTAAATCTTATTTAAGACATTATATTTTATGTCTTAAAATCTGGGGCGCTACACATTGCATGAACCATACGGTAATGAAATGTTGAAAAACAAAAGAACCAAAAGAAAAAGAAACTCGTATGCCACTAAGATACAATTTAAGACACTATATCATTCCCAGTAATTCAGGGAAATTAAACAACTATGCTCTTCTAATGTAGACCAAGAGGCAAACAAATTCCTAAAAAAAATTGGAGTGTTTGTATAGGGCTCACATGGCAGTCCCCCTTTATATATTAGTTTTGTCTTAATATATATATATATATATATATATTTTATTACAACTATTATAGCACTTATATACCAACTTGCCTACTAATTTAAATCCTTGTTCAAGCATCTCAATTTCACTCCCAAAGTCGCTATAATCATTGAAATGCACATATTGGGGCTAATCTGAATGAAGCAAACATTCACTGAACAAATTTTTCATTCCTAAATCCTAAGTATGTTTAGCTAAGGGAATAACCAAAATTATAAAATCAAATTAAAATATGTTTAGCTAACGGAATAAATGAGGTATAATGTTCCGTGCTTGGAAAACTGCTCAATCACTTAGTTGGTTGTATACAACCACCAAATGAACTTGTTAAAAAAAAAAATTCAGTCATTCTCTGTGCAGCTTTAGTCTGCAATGGCAACACCTGCCTTTGGTCCTGAGCACGGCCATCACCTCTGAAAAAATTAAAATGACTTTGAATATAAACAAGTGTATGCAAAGATGTGTGCAACAAAATATTAAATGTGGAATTTAAAGGAGACAAATATTTTGTTGACGAAGTGGAAACTCAATTAAGAGAAAAACCATTCCGGGGCAGCCAAACCCAGAATATCCACTATTCAGAAGACAAAGCTAGTTACAAAGCAGTAGCACTCACATACCCCTAATGCAGTGGTCGTACCTTGAACTCTAACGTGTAACCCAACACGAATGCCTCCCAACCAGGTCTCCTACCTGAAGGGATCTTCAATGGAATCCTTTACCTTAAAGCCAACCCCCTAAGATAGACTTCACAGTTGATCAAATCACACACTGGCAAAAGCTAGAGAGCTAGCAGATCTTCAATATCTTCCTAAACACCCTCTCTAAGCTATATGCTTTAGAAGACCTAGTTCTAGTCATAATTGGAGTCTCTGGCACGTGCGTCCGGACGGCAGACTTGGACATTCGGACGATCAACTGTTTGAAAGCAATTCTGAAAACTTCTTGAATTTTGGTGGGCCGTTCGGATGTTTGATCTTTCTGTCCATACGGTGGGCCGTCTGGACGTTTTTATTGGCCGTCCAGACCATCAAATTGTAGCATTTTTTGTTAGCTTTCCAATGATGCTAATTTTGTCCCAATCCAATATTTGAGTAGAAAGTTATTATCAAAATACCGAAGGGTGTCCGAACGGTGTTGCCTTAGAGTCCGGACGATTGCACTTCCACTACACGCAATTTCCATAATACGGTCTGAGCGTCCGAACCATGGAGTTCGACATCCGAACGGTTGAAATTTTTCTGCACGACTTGCCTTATCAAGGATAGCGTCGGGACGGGAACACACATCGTCCTAACGGTTGCAGCTGTCTTCCCATATTTGTGTCTGAGACAAAAACCCTATTACTTGTCGAACATTGAATGGCGTCCGGACGGTATTGCCACGTCATCCGGACGGATGCACTTGAACGCTGGATTCTTCTCGAACTTTGAATAGCTTCCGGACGATTTACCATTACGTCCGGACGAATGCAACCTTGAACAGTTTGAAGCTTCTAGACACTGATGACGTCCGGACTGAAAGTTCTCATCATTCGGACGGATGTTGCTTTGATAGACTAGCGTCCGGATGTATGCAAGGGAACTGAACTGAACTGACTAATTTGAATTCTGCACAGAGTCTCCTTGAAGCTCATAACTGAAGTGTAGACTCTGAATAAAACATCATCCCTGTGAAATCAGCAACATTACATATAAGTGATTTTGTCCAACAAAATGTAGCCAACACAAAAACTAACAAACTCCCCATTTGGCCATTCTTAGACAAAAATCACTTGACCGGGTTAAAAATACATTTCTAGTCCAAAACTAACATATACTCCCCATTTTTTATCTCAAAGAGACGAAGGGTAAACATAGTATAGAAAGACCACAGTAATAAAATACTCCCCCTTGATGTCTTAACAGGACAAGGGTAAACAGAGTATGCAAAATCCATAGACAAAAACGTTCTAAAATCCAAAACAATAGGAAAATAGGGAAGACTCTGCAAGCGGCCCAAAAGTGAGGAACGAAAATCCTCCAAGTACCAAATCTTGTTGATCCACTGAAATCAAGTAACGGAGAGAAATCCGTATAAAAAGCTGGATTTCTAGCTCAGGAAGCCGGGAACCATGGACTAAAAAACCTTCAATCTCTTGATTTTGCAAAGCCTGAAACTGATTATCCGCAGATTGACATCCTCCAAGCAACTGGTCTACTAGGTAAATGAGGAGATTCACCACTGAACCTCTAACTGATACAGATCAGAAGGAATGCTAACGAAGGCTCTGCATGAGCCAGGGGAAAAGACTCATCTTAAACCTGAGACCTTTGGAATTTGAACATCCGACTTTAAAATCAGTCAGTTTTCCAAAGGATCCATCTATCAGATATTGTCGTGGGAGCTGCTGGATGATATATTCCTGAAAAGATTTAAACAGAAATATTTCCAAAAATAACACCACAAAGAAATATTAGATCCTGTTAGTCCCAAAAAGAAAGTGGTATTATGACAGCTGTCAATTGGATGCCCAAGTATTAAAAAAGCAAAGATCGCAATCCAAATGACCTAGATATATCAATATCAACCTAACACACAGGCAGAATAGGATTTTCATGCACAATATCTCAAGAAAAAAATTCCAAACACCAAATATTCCAATATTCTAAAAAGCACAAAAACTTAAAAGAATAAAGGAAGATACAGCAAATACCATGGAATGAGAAGAAATGTGCAAAGAATGCCAAAATCTCAGGAGAAATTCGTGAGAAAAACACACAACATGACATGATAAAAATGCAGAGATGTGTGTATGACAGAGAAAGAGACGCAAGTCTTAAACCTGTAGAGATCCCGTCCAGACGTGTCACTTAATCATCCGGATGGCTACTGCTAGGATAGCGTACGGCAAGACTGCGCTCGTCCGGATGTGAGGATAGGTCTATTTGGATGCTTCACACTGAAAAACTGAAACTGGAGAAAAATTTGCAGAAAAAAAATATTTTTCCCTAAAGTTAGCTTCAGAACACGCATATATAATAAACTAATAAAGCAATCAAGTAGCATTGCAAAAATATGCAAAGACATAAATGAGAGTTAAGTATTCAATAAGTACAAATTTCTCTGCAGATAGAAATTTTAAATAGATTACTCAACTCATGCAATGTGTGTGTGTGTGTGTGTGTGTGTGTGAAAGCTTTCTCAATAAGGTATGAAGTTCACTGATATGAATTAAAGCAACCGGATTTTCTAGACAAGAGAGAAAATTAATGAAAGATCAGTCAAAAGTCAAACCTTATAAAGTACTAGGGCCTAGCCACCCTCATTTAATACACTCCCCCTAAGATGCAGCACCTAATTGTTTTATTTGTACCATGAAGGACAATGTAAAATTTTACTTGCACCATGAAGGACAAGGCATAAAGCTAATTCAGCACAGAAGCAGTGAATATAAACATATAGCACAGAAAACTGAAGAATTACTGCTTGATTCTTGTTGGTGCTACAACCTAGAAAGAATGCTAGAATTTTTAGGCTCTAGGTTCAACTAGCATGTTGGTCAATCTGACCATTTTATCAAAAACATCTCTCTCATTAGAATTTCCAGAAGTAAGAAGTCAGAGAGGAAAATGATGTACCTTAGGGAAGCCTTGGATAGTGCACATTTTCATCGCATGAGGAAAGTAACTATCTATCATATCTGAAAAGCTATCAAAAGAAACAAAATAAAAATTCTGCATCTTCTCCCCCAATTTTTTTTTTTTTTTTTGGTTGAAAACAATAAAATAGAAAAACAACAAGGACATGCTTATGGAAAAAGGAAATAACATCTAGTCCCAGCACGTAAGGTAAAATCAAACCTGCCCTAAGGGAGAGAGGTTTAGAAATACCAAGACAGAAAAGCAGCAGCCTGACCTACTTTTAATTGTCATCCCCAAAAAAATATTTGCAAAAGATTCTTAAGATAACAAGAGAAAAATATGGGGATAGAAGAAATGGTTCCTCAAACAGAATGCAAGGCATGAATAAGATATGACATGATAAACAATGCAATGCAAACATACCTGACATGCACTAGGATTTAGGAACCAAAATCCTAGGCATGGTGAGACTTCACCTTTACTAGGTGAGTCCACTCTCCCTCAAGGGGTGAATGATCTCATCATTCTTGACTCATACCTACTTGACCCGTGGAGATGGTTTGCGGGTCATGTCCATGTTGGCCATACTCCTTAGCATACCTTGTATTAGGCTCAACAATCCTTCATAGCCATGGCTGCCATTGGGCTTCTGCGGCTTTCTCTTGTAGCGCCTTGATTTGTTCTTCTCTGGTTTGTCACTCTGATTGGCAAGAACAAACTTCTGCTGATGCCGTGGAGCCTGAAGTGTCATAGAAGGTAGAGTGCCTAGTGTAGCTATTGTTGGCAGCTTCCTTTAAACCTTCGACTTCTGAGCCTAGAGCTGTGGACATTTGGGTCAGATGTGACCAGTGATGCCGCAGTGATGACAGGTGGGCAAGCTTCTTTTGTTTGAATGCTTCTTGGCATTCTCTGCAGAATTATGATTAGCATTCTTACAAATAACATTGCCCTTACCTTTTATATGTCTCCTATGAGGAGGGACATATTTAGATGAGGAGGAATCTTCAATTTCACTTTTCCTCAGAAAGATATAATTCTGATTATCAGGTACATGTTATGGGGCATGTGTCATATGTTGGCTGAGCGACATGTATTCATGCCACTGTGATGATCCGTTTGTCCGTTTGTATGTTTTTTTTAAAAAAAAAAAAAGAAAAAAGAAAAAAAAGGTTGTCACAGTAGATGGTATCAGAGCAGTTAGCTCTAAGGTTGGTTAGAAAGCGGAAGCTTAGGATTGTATTAGAGTCTAAGGATAACAAAGAGCCTTAGGATTCGAAAAGCTATAACACAGAAAAGAAAACTAAGATTGAAAACTTGTGTATACATTGCATGAATGTTTTTTGTAATGCATTTGTCATGGCTTAAACTTGTTTATGTGGTATCTCTTTTCTCACACATTGTAAGCTAACTTCAATATGATGGTGTAGAGAAATGCTGCCTAGACAACGTAGGGCCGCGCTGTGTTGTGGAAGAGGAATTAATGCATGTAAGTGGCAGTGATCCACCACCACCTCCTCCACCACCACCTGCTCCACCTATGCCTGATTTGGGGCAATTTGTGGTAGCCTTGATGGCCGCCATACTTAGGCAACCTGAGCGGGTTGAAGTGGTCAGTTGTTCATCGACCACCTTCTTCAAACACAACTCACCTGTGTTTTACGAAAGAGGAGGGCTTATGGCAGGTGATGATTGGGCAACCTCCTTTGAAGACCTCGACGATGCGCTTAGGTGTACTGATGAGCAAAAGGTCGATTATGCGGGGCTGAAACTGATGGGTGAAGCCAAATATTGGTGTAAGTCTGCAAAAGCCCTCATAGCTGAAGAGTTGGGCCCTAATGTTCCTATTCCATGGGAACGGTTCAAAAGGGAATTCAATGACCGATTCTTCCCTCAAGCACAGTGGCAACAATGTGCGCGAGACTTTCAAGGCCTAAAACAGGGGATCATGTTAGTTGAGGAGTACTCAGCTGAATTTCTGAGGTTGTCAAGGTATGATCCATGCCTTATTCTAGATGAAGAGTCTAAGGTTGAGAGGTTTCGTGACGGTTTGCCACCACGAATCCTTAAGAGGATCATCTTCCTTAAAGTTGCTGATTATGCTGAGATGGTGCATATTGCCACCATGACTGAGAAGGGGATTAAGAATGCGGTTGCTGACTATGTGAATAGGAAGCGGTCGTGTCTGCGGGAACACTCCATTCGCCACCGTCCAAGAGGCCTACTATAAGTAGTAGTGCTGGGCCTTATGTGAGAATAAGCACTTTTGGTAGTCAGGGTAGTAGCAATTACCCACGGTGCAGCAAGTGTGGGAAGCAACATGTTGGGGAGTGCAGAATGGGAATGGATGTATGCTTCAAGTGTGCCAAAGCTGGCCACTTCACAAGAGAGTGTTTGCAAGCAAATGCGAATAGAGGACAAGGATCGTAGGCAAGCATTAACCGTCCAAGACAGACAGCTCCCCCAAGAGTGTATCCACTCACTCCAGAGAATGTCTTCCCTGAGGACAATGCTACCGATGTGGTCATAGGTACTATTCCATTATTCGGTAGTGTTGCTTGCACGTTGTTTGATTCGGGTGCTACGCACTCATTTATCTCATCGACATACGTGAAGTTGTGTAAGTTACGCCATGAGCCTTTAGATCAGGATATATGCATGGCCACTCTTGTTGGCGACGCCATTACTTGTAGAAAGTGTGTGGACAACTGTCCTATGTGATAGAGGGGAAGACCTTACCAGCAAGGCTAGTTGTATTTAGCATGTTGGGCTTCGATGTCATTTTGGGAATGGATTGGCTATCAAAGTATAAGGCTAACATAGATTGTGATGCAAAGGAAGTAACATTCTGACCTCATGATATGGGAGAGTTCAAGTTCCAAGGTTCTAGAGTGCGATCTACTCCACCACTTCTCTCTGCCATTCAAGCAATTAAGAAGGTCAGAAAGGGTGCTCAAGCTTATTTGGCTTATGTCCAAGCCAAACCCGAAGTCAGTGTGAAGTTGGAAGACATTCCCGTAGTATGCAACTATCCGGATGTTTTCTTTGAAGTCACAGGATTGCCTCCGGATCGGGAAGTTGAGTTCCCCATTGACTTGATGCCGGGAACTCAGCCTATTCACAAGGCACCCTACCGCATGGCTCCAACAGAGTTGAAAGAGCAGCTTCAAGAGTTGCTTGATTGGGGTTTCATTCGGCCTAATGTATCGCCGTGGGGAGCGCCGGTATTGTTTGTGAAGAAGAAGGGCGGGTCTATGCGGATGTACATAGATTACAGTGAGTTGAACAAGGTTACTATTAAAAATAAGTATCCGTTACCAAGGATCGACAACTTGTTCGATCAACTCAAGGGAGCTTCAGTATTCTCGAAGTTAGATCTTCTTTCGGGATACCATCAATTAAAGGTGCGGGAAGAAGATATTCCAAAGATAGCGATCCAAAAACGGTATGGCCATTACAAGTTTTTGGTGATGCCATTCGGGTTGACAAATGCACCTTCAGTGTTCATGGATTTGATGAATCGGGTATTCCATTAATACTTAGATTCTTTTTGTGGTGGTTTTCATATATGACATATGGTCTACTCGGCTAATCATGTCGCACACGAAGAACACTTGAAGAAAGTGATGGAGAAGCTAAGAGAGAAGAGGTTGTTTGCTAAACTTAAGAAATATGAGTTTTGGCTTAAAGAAGTGTCATTCTCAGACCATGTAGTGAACAAGGATGGACTTGCAGTACATCCAGCCAAGGTACAAGTTATGGTTGAGTGGGAACGGCCTATGAACGTACGGGAGATCCATAGCTTCTTGGGCTTAGCAGGTTATTACTGGAGGTTCATTGAGGGGTTCTCTTCATTATAAGGGCCGGTCACTGCCCTCACAAGGAAGAATGCTCCATTTGTATGGAGTGACGAATGTGAAGCAAGCTTCCAAGAGCTGAAGTGCAGACTAGTTACTGCACCTATGCTTACACTGCCCATGGAGTCCGTTAGGTATGTTGTGTATACAGATGTGTCGAAGAAAGGATTGGGATGCGTGCTTATGCAACAAAGCGGGGTTGTGGCCTATGCTTCTAGGCAACTGAAAGATCATGAGAAGAACTACCTACTCATGACTTGGAGTTAGCAACAGTGGTTTATGCGCTGAAGATATGGAGACTTATTCATTAGAGGTAATTTGTTAACTACTCGAGTAAGACAAGCCCTATATCATGCATAGAATGAATTTTCATTGTTAATTTATGATTGACCATTGTTATACGGTTAGTGGTGAAATCAACCCCTTATTCTTTCTCTCATCACTTCTCTCTTTACATTTATGTCTTTTACTTTTATGTATTTATTTTTAGAAAACAAAAATCAAACATCTTTTAAATTAAGTTATATTTAATCTCAAAAAGCTTGATAACAACACTTACGCAGTCCTTGAGGTTCGATACCCGCAATATATCCCTATCCTACAAGGATTCGTACTATTGCGAGTGGTAATTTTATTATTAGTATTTTTGTACACAAAACGACCACATCAGTTCCCTAAACCAAAGGAACACTTAGGAATACATTTTTGCTTCCTTAACATATTTTAATATAAAAAGGCTTTCTCTTTCCTCTAACATTTATTTTTAAAAAATATTTAAATAGCTTTCTCTTTCCTTTAGCATTTATTTGAAATAACATTTAAATGGTATAGAGAAAAGATAATGAGAAGCTATTGTAAAGTTTATTTGAATATGGCATACAAGAGAAAGCGTAGGAGAAAAACTTCTACTATGTGGAATCATTTTTCTAAAGTTGAGGTGGGTGGTGTAACAAAGAATCAATGCAAATGATATAAGCGAAAATTCACCAAATCAAAATCAAGTTGTACAACTATCTTGAGCTGGCACTAGGAAACGTGTTTCAAGTTCATAAGCTCCCCAAAGAAGCAGAAGATTTTGTCAGTTAATGGTAGTGATGCTGATGGTGTGGCCACCATTTCAAATTTAACTATGATGAAAGTAAGATGAGAAAACTTTTATCTCACATGATCCTCTATCATGATTATCCCTTATGCAAGTGGAGCATGTACTATTTAATAAGTTTACGAAGGCTTGCACACCGCATTGGCAAAAAAATTATCAGGCTACTACTAAGAGTCTTTGCTTTGCCATCTAAGAATTAGAGAAAAAGAAATTGAAAGCTTTGTTGAATTTGGTTCACAAAGTTAATGTCACAACTGACATGTGGACTTCGTGTCAAAAAGTTTCTTTTATGGTTGTGACATGTCATTTCATAGATTTTGAATTGCGTTTAAATAGGCATTTGTTGAACTTATCCAATATTCCGCCTCCACACTCCAGACTTCTTATTGTTGACGCACTTCATAAATATTTTGAGATTGGGGTATTGAGAATAAAATTTATTCAATCACCATAGACAATGCAAATGCAAATGATGTAGCAATGAAGTACTTAAGATATGTTTTTAATATGGGAAAATCGTTGGTTGTTGGGGGAAAGTTGTTTTACGTGGGTTGTTGTGTGCACATAACTAATTTGATGGTTTAGGGTGGCATTGGCGAGATTGTTGATTGTGTTAGGGACATTATTAAATACTTAATAGCATCGGAGGGAAGATTAATGCAATTTAGTGAAATTGTAAAGAATTTCTAATTGTCTTCCCAGAAATTGTTTTTGGATGTACCTACTCATTGGAAAAGCACGTATTTGATGTTAGCAACTGCTCTTGAGTTTATGGAGGTCTTCCCTAGGTATGGGTACAATGATCAACAATTATTTGGGTGCCATCGCATGAGTACTTGTTTGACTGAACATTTTCAGTTCGTTGACGAGCGATTCCAGGTGTTGGATGCTAAGTTGGAGTAGGTCAACATCAACGTGGAGGCATATCGACATCGTTGGGATTCAGACAATGAAGAAGATTAACTGCTGTGTTACTTAAATTTTTTTTTTACCATGTGTTTTGATAATTTTTTTTATGTCTAGACTACTTTTTAAACAATGTTGTTTATTGGTTACATTTTAAACCCTTGTAGTTTATTTTTATTGGCTTTTTATTACTCTGTTTACCCTCTGTCCTTTTGAGACAAAAAGGGGGACTAATTTTTATTTTGGGTATAAGTCGTTTTTGTCCCAGAATAGCCAAATGGGGAGTTTGTTGGTTTATTTTAATTGGCTACATTCTGGTTGATAAAAACGCTTCCAAGTCAAGGGACTTCTATAACAGGGACACCATATTTCTAGATTCTTCCAGAAGAAGATCGCAAAATATATATTCCTTTATGGAAAGGATTGATCATGACAAATATATGCACAAAATATCTCTTAAGAAGGCAAGTTCCTGCTAAAGGAAATATTCTGGAGACTTTACAGCTCAGAAAGTCTGTTTTTCCTACAACCCGTTCGGACGCCCAGATGCCAGAGTCCGAATGCCTAGCTTAGAAAGTCAAAATCCAATGAAGGTCCAAACGGCGCAGCAGACGCGGAAGTCTAAGTGCAAAAGTCCGGATGTCCCAGCAGACGCAAGCCATAGAGAGCACCCATCTGTATGAAGGTCCGGACGCAGATGCGATGACTGCGGATAGTGGAAGTACTTTATGCAACCGTTTGGACGCTAGGGTTGCAGGTCTGGACGCGCTTAAGTGATTTCATGAAGTTTTAGTTGCAGGTTAGGACGCCACCTATGAAAATCCGAGTTTGAGTAGAATAAGATTTTTGAAGCCTATTTAAAAAGGCTTATAGACTATGTATTTTCAAGAATTCAACATTAAATTCCAGTGTGCTAAGAGATGGTGTTTAGGCTGATATTGTTAGATGTACTAACTCTCTTTGAGTATTTGTGTGATTTGATCAACTCTTTAAAGTCTAGCTTAGAGATGAGCTTTAAGCTAAAGGAATCCATTGAAGAACTCTTCAGACATGAGGTCTGGTTGAGAGGCGTTCATGTATAGGTATATGTCGGAGTTAAAGGTACAACTACTGTATTGGGTTATGTGAGTATGACTGCTTTGTAATTAGCTTTTTCTTCTGAATAGTGGATTGCCTAGATTTGGCTGCCCCAGAGTGGTTTTTCTCTTTGATACAAAGAGTTTTCACTTCGTCACCAAAATATATGTGTTCTTATATTCTGCATTTTATATTTTGGTTTACTGGTTGATCACATTCACACATAAAGGAGTCTTTATTTTTCAAGAATATTATATGCTACTGCCACAGTGCCTTTCATTTCTTTTGTCATCTGCTAATTGTTTTTTTTTAGTAGTTTCAAGGGAGATTATTTTCTAAATTTTAGGTGTATGTCGTGTGTTGGTCTAAACAGACAGTCATGCTGTATCTTTGATTTCCTCAATAGTCTGAAGCATCTAATCAATCGTGTCAAGAAAATGCATTGAAAACTTATAATAAAACTAGTTTTGGGTGGCACACAAAAGTTTTACGGAATTCCAGTAATATGTTATTTGTATAACAATTTGGTAGGACTGTCATGGACTCATGGGTGATTTAGGCACATTAAATTGTGTTATTATAAAACATCCCTTGATATATTTACCAACTATATAGAACTTGTGTAAATAATTCAAGGGAGTAAAAATTAACTAATTTTTTTTTTTTAGTGTATTTACAGGTTTTATTTAAGATAATTTGAAGTTGTTCATTAAGGCAGGCATTTGATTTTGAAGTTGATGGTTTAACTTGGTTTTAAAGTTAGACAAGGTTTTGCTGAAGAAGCTGCTGAGCTGATTTAGTGTTGAATGGAGTTGCTGGTTGAACCAAAAAATAGTGCCATGAAGCTTAATTTATTGTATTTGTAATTTTTTTTTTCTTGTATTTGTTTAGATTTGATTTGTAGGGTTTAGCTCATTATAGTTATGTAATTGTTTTTGGAGAGAGTGTCATTAATAAAATTAGTTTGATTTTTATGCAAAAGTAAAGAATTAAAATAATTTGACTCGAGTCAAGTACTCAAGCTCGGCCAAAATGATCGAGCTCCTCGAGCTCGATCAGGAATCCTACCATGGAAAACCAAGTTTGAACAACAGATCCAGGCTCATGTTGAGCTCGAGCTCGATCATGATACAAAATCAAACGAGCTGAGCTCCAACCAGTACTCTCTCAAGATCGGCTCGTTTACATCCCTACGACATTATCCTATTTTCACAGTGTATCATGTTGTACGATGCAATTAGCCATTATCTTTTACATGCATGCACTTAAAAAACTAATATTCATCAATAACTTTCACAAAAGTGGAGTTAATTCTAAAATGTATTTCATGTGAGTTATAAACATGCCTGTTTGATACATAAAATAATCATGTCTTGAAAAAATTGAAATAACAAATATCCATGAGTTTTACTCACTTTGATCGTGGTTTCTATCGGATAATTCCTTGGTTAGTCCATAACGTCCAAATATGTGAAACGATCCAACATTAGCCCTCACCTAAATGGAAATATCCTATAACCTATATTAGGGGCAAAATGGTCATTTTGTTTGGCCATCAAATGTTCGGTTATCGTATCGATTGTTTGGCTTCAATTGTTCGACAACCCTACCGAATATTCAGTAAACTGGCAGAAGCTTCATTTCTAATAAAAGTCGAGAAATGCTAAACATGAGACTTTCTTCCATCTCATGTCCGTCCCTTTCCAGTGTAGCACTGCCATTTTACTAAAAAAATGAAATGATTTTGCATTTCTCTACTTTGACAAACCTAGACTCGCGTTTTCAACATTTCCCCCCAAAATTTTCCCCCCTTTCTCTTTCCCTAAAAAACCTCCTTCCCCCATTTCCGGCCGATCTCCCCTATTTCCGGCGCTCCGATTTGCCCCAGTTTTCTGGTAGATCTCCTCCCTTTTTTGGTGCCAACCGAAAATCTGCCCATCTCCACCGCCGACCGAGCTCCCCCCATTTTTGGCCTCGACCCGCGATCTCTACCTGTCTCAATCGTTGACTGAGCTCTCCACTTCCTTCACCGGCCGAGCTCTTAATTTCTGGTGTCAACCGATCTCAAACCGTCTCCAAGGTCTCTACTTCGTTCTCTAACTGGTTTGAGTACTGTTCGGGTTTCTGAATGATGGGTTTGTGATGAAGTTTTGTTTTTATCTTTCAATTATTGGTTGAAAAGAGCAAAATATTGGTTCTTCTGGCAAGTTTCTTCTAATGTTTTATAACTTGGGTCCGACTTTGATAAGTAAGAGATTACTCTTGTCATTGTTCAAAAGACATGGATCTATCTTCTTCATCTTTTAGTGTGTTGATCATGGTAGCAACTTGGTTTATGCTTGGCCTTAGGTCGGACGAATTGTTAACACATTTAATGGCCACCTGCAGCAAGGTCTCCACTTCCTTCTCCAAGGTCTTCACATGCACCTTCTGAAATTAGGTGATATTCTTGCTAGAATTTTTTTAGAGCTGCTGTGTAAGTAAAATAGAAGCTAGTTGTTAATTGTTTATTTTTCCCCCTTCCTTGTCTTGTATTGTTGCAGTTCTCTAATTAATACTTCATAGACAGGTATAGAATTTTTGAAATGCATAAAAAGCCTATTAATCATGCCTTTTTTTTTTTTTTTGCCAAATAATGGTGTGCTGACAGATTTATTTTCAAAGAATTTCCAAGCCATGAGTAAATCTGATGCTCACTTGAAACTATAGATGAGCTTTTGTAGCTATACACTGTGGAGATAAGTGGACACCAAAGCTTTACTCCCCTTTAATATACTTGAAATCTTATCCTGTTTGTGTGCATTGGGTGCTACCTTTACAATTGCCTATGGTGGATGGTTGTTTTTTTTTATCTAACTATATCTTGCACATAAGTTGTTAATGTGAGTGAATGTTGCAACTCTCAAACTATGTCTCACATTTTTTAAATTGATAAAAAAAAATTAAAAAAAAAAAAAAAAAAAAAAAAAAAACTTCATTTTTGAGGAAAATCTATCCATTTGTATTTTGACAATTTGTAGCCTCTAAAATATCTCCAATTAATTATGTTATGTGGATCGTGTATTAAGGTTTTTGTGAATCCTATGTACAAACAGAATCGTTAACTTTGTTACTATGTGTGAAAAAGTGGCTATTGAAGTTTTAATTATGGCCGTACAACAAGTTTCTTCTTGAATAGGAAAAATTGAAAGAGAAAAAACTTACATTGATGGAATCACTTACTCAACTCTGCACTTGCATTGAATTCATCTTCTTTTAATTTTAAATATTTTAGTTCTTTTTTATACAAATCTTATGTCTAACAATTGATTAAAGACTACTAGTTATTGTTCTTTAGGAGGTGGTTGCATGGAATAAATTGTTTTTCCTTAATGTTTCATTCTTGACACATGGTAGGTGGTAATTGTGAATTAATGTTGATTACAGTGATTGCTATTTATTGCAGATGTTAGGATTGCAACGAAAAAAAAAAGTCCCTCTTGTGTGTTAGCTAACTTTGAATTGGGTTACATTTTGTACTGAGACGAGCAACAAGGCTGTTGTTCTAAAGGTGCATAAGGATTATGCACCAATTTTTATGGAGGTCAGTGACTTTGTCTTATTTGCGTAATACTTTTCAAACTTTAGTCTTGGAGATGAATGGATTGACTTGATATTCAGGTCTGTAGTTCATATTTGGTATTGAGCATCGTTTAATTGATTATGTTTATAGGTAAAGAGTCTGCTCGATCCTTGTGAGGATGAGAATAAAGATATTCAAGATGATGAAGTGAGCTTGGGAGCTGATTCTGTTCAAATCTCTGCTAAAATTGGTTGCTAGTACAGATGGGGCTAGGAGAATTGAAAGAACAATGTTTTCCTTTTTTTCTCCCATTTATTTCTTTTAGAGGGACCAAAGCCACGGTCTGTGGTGATGGATGTAAAACATTGTGTGTTGTTTTAGGGGTTGTTAGTTTTTGCGTTGGTTGCATTTTGTTGGACAAAATCACTTCTATGTAATGTTGCTGCTTTCACAGGGATGATGTTTTATTCAGAGTTTACACTTTAGTTATGAGCTTCAAGAAGACTCTGTGCAAAATTCAAATCAGTCAGTTCAGTTCCCTTGCATCAGTTCGGGTGATGTGGTATTCCGTCCAAACACTCATCTGTCAAAGCATCATCCGTCCGGACGACGAGAACTTTCCGTCTGGACGCCCATCAATGTCTAGAAGCTTCGAACTGTTCAAGGTTGCATTTGTCCGAACGTAATGGCAAATCGTCCCGACGCTAGTCAGAGTTCGAGAAGAATCCAACGTTCAAGTGCATCCGTCCGGACGATGTGGCAATACCGTTCGGACGCCATTCAGTGTTCGACAAGTAATAGGGTTTTTGTCTCAGACACAGATATGGGAAGACAGCTGCAACTGTTTGAACGATGTGTGTTCCCGTCTGGACGCTATCCTTGATAAGGCAAGTCGTGCAGAAGAAGTTCAACCGTCTAGACATCGGACTCCATGGTCCGGACGCTCAGACCTTATTATGGAAATTGCGTGCAGCGGAAGTGCAACCGTCCAGACGCTAGGGCAACACTGTCCAGACACCCTCCAGTATTTTGATTATAACTTTCTACTCAAATATCAGATTGGGACAAAATCAGCGTCATTGGAAAGCTAACGAAAAATACAGCAATTTGATGGTCTGAACGGCCATAGAAACATCTGGATGGCCCATCGTCTGGATGGAAAGATCAAGCATCCGGACGGCCCGCGAAAATTCGAGAAGTTTTCAGAATTGCTTTTCAGACATGGAAACAGTTGACCATCCGGACGCCCAAGTCTGCCGTCCAGATTTGCATGCCAGAGACTCCAATTCTGACTAGAATTAGGTCGTCTAAAACCTATAAATAAGAGGCTCTAGGCATGCATTATGTACAGAATTCGGTAGTGAATTCCTCATAGCTTAGAGAGGGTGTTTAAGGAGATATTGAAGATCTACTAGCTCTCTAGCTTTTGCCAGTGTGTGATTTGATCAACTGTAAAGTCTATCTTAGGGGTTGGCCCTAAGATAAAGGATTCCATTGAAGACCCCTTCAGGTAGGAGACCTGGTTGGGACGCGTTCGTGTTGGGTTACACGTTAGAGTTCAAGGTACGACCACTGCATCAGGGGTATGTGAGTACTACTACTTTGTAACTAGCTTTGTCTTCTGAATAGTGGATATCCTGAGTTTGGCTGTCCTGGAGTGATTTTTCTCTTAATTGAATTTCCACTTCGTCAACAAAATATTTGTCTCCTTTAAATTCCGCATTTAATATTTTGTTGCACACATCTTTGCACACACTTGTTTATATTAGAAGTCATTTTAATTTTTTCAATTGGTATCAGAGCGGGTACATGATAAGCATTAAATGTTGCACATTCAAGCCCCTTAACTTATATATGTTAATTCCTTAGCATTGTTATTTATTTGATTTTGTGTTGTTTTATTGTTTTCAGGTTTTAAATAAAGATGCAATTAATTTCATTGATTTTGGACTTAAAGCACACTTTGAGAAGACTTGGAAGATATATTTAAGCTTAACCAATCATAATAAAAGACCTATATGATGTGGTTAAGTTTAATCAAATCAAGTGAAGGATTAAATCGGAATTTCTCCACTAAGAGTCAAAATCGGATTGGATTCAAATTTGGATTCTGCATATGTCTCAGTGTTTGGATCATAACTTTTGCTTCAGATATTGGATTGCAATGAAATTAGTGGCGTTGGAAATCTAATAAAATATTTAACAAATATGTCAGAAATAGCTTTTCTCTAATTCGAATGTTTACTATGTTAAAATCGCCTCGCAATAAAAGACCGCAATTCTGGCCGAATTTGGAATCCTTTTCCTACTTGGATTAAAGTTTCAATCTTCTACTTGGATAAGAAGACTCAAGAGCAATTTTTATGGAATTCCAAGGGCTTCTAGGACTTGTGTGCTCCCTATAAATAGACCCTTAAGCTTCAAGAGAAGGTGTGCTTGGTGCTTAGGCTTGTGCTTAGATTTAGACAGAAAATTCTTCTCGGAGGCCTGACAAGTTGAAGAGGAGAAGAACATGGCAGTAGGCCATCCCAGCACTACGATGAGCGGCTAAATTCCTAATAGGGTGTTGATGTAGCCCTTTCCAAGTAACAATGGTTTAATTGTATTTTAGTTTGAGATTTTCTCTATGCATGATGGTTGTATAACTGTGAGAATTGATTTTAATGTTTATATTCAATCATTATGAATTTCTTATCTTGTCTTAGAAAGTCTTTTATATTGATTGAACTCAATCCTTCATATTTTCTGTGATTATGTGAATGATTGTTATACAACGATTTTAATTGACATATGATCAAGAGGATTAGATAGACCATGCCTAGGAAAGACGGATTGTACTACACCCTAGTTTAGTGTAATTTAGGTAGACAGTCCGTACCAACCGAAGATGGGTTATACTATTCCATTGATTATGTGTATCCTATTAAAGACGTAGCTAGTCCATACCTAGGGAAGACGGGTCGTACCGCATCTTAGTGGTTAGGTGGACGGTCCGTGCCAACCGAAGATGGATTATACTTATTCTTTAGAGGTAATTTCTTGACTACTCGAGTGAGACGAGCCATTTATCATGCATAGTATGAATTTTCCTTGTTAATTTATGATTGACCATTGTTATGCGGTGAGTGGTGAAATCAATCCCCTATTTTTTATCTTGTCCCTACTATCTTTAAATTTATGTCTTTTACTTTTATGCACATATTTTTATAAAACAAAAATCAAACATATTTTAAATTAAGTTATATTTAATCTCGATAAGCTTGATAATAATACCTACGCAGTCCTTGAGGTTCGACACCCTCAACATAGCCCTATCCTATAAGGATTCGTACTATTGCGAGTGGTAATTTTATGATTGATATATTTTGGTAAACAAAAGACCACATCAGTACACTCCATTTTTAAAGGATTTAATTCCTGAGTGTGATCCTTATCTCTTTGTGACTTCTACTTTTTTATTACACCTTTTATCATGGATTTCTCTCAGTTATTTGATGAAAATTATGATATTGAGCTCTCCAAAGTTTTTGCTAAATTGGATAAAATTGTGTCTCCAAAAGAGCTCAAAAAGGTGAAGCAAGAAAAAGAGTCTTTGATTGTTCAGTTATCTGAATCACATGCTTTGATTGACTCTTTGAAATCTGAGAATACCATGCTATTTGACATTATTGATACACTTGAGAATAAATTAAAAGAATCTGAAGATCTCTTGAAAAAATTATCTAGTGATAATTTAAAGAGCATGTTTTGTATTCATTCATATATTTCCAACAAGCCTGATTTAATTGTTGATGATTTGAGGCTTCTACTTCACATGACTCTGATTCTAAATTTGATTCTATTGTTATTAAGCCTGTGATAATAGATACTGCCTGTTTGGATAATTCTAAAAATGCTTGCTTGAATAATTGTGTGAAGCCAAAATCCAAAGATATAGGTACAGAAGCTCATGGTAAGTTTGTCCTTACCGGTCATAATTGTGGGAAGATTGGTCATATTAGGTCAAATTGTTATTTGTTGAAATCTCACAGGCCTTAGATTCAGCAGGATGCAACAACGGAAAACATCATGATACCATCATAATCATAGCGGAACAACACATCTATAACATAACCTGTTGTTTATACAAAAGAGCAATCAATAGTCTATATGTTTAAGGCTTAACAACATTTACATCATATACCAAAAGAATGGTTACACAAAGAATAAGAGACACGCAAGTCACATGTGATATACAAAATATAAGACCCCATAGTCCAATACATTACAACTGTCGCAGTAGGCTTCAGTCGTAATAACCCAGATACAACACCACTGGATCATCATCCACATCTAATGTACCCGCAGCCAAAGGAGTAGCATCTATACGGTTGTGGTGGTAGCCATATCCGTACAAGTGAAAGAATGAGTTCACCATTTCAGTATAAAACATACCGAAACCTCAGTAGTATAAAAATCATTGAGTTTTGCAAAGAACCGACTTTTCTTTTTGTCTTACATGTACAATAACAGCTACCCATTTCTATGAAATTCTTTTCTTGAAAACACATGTAATTGATAAAGTAAACACCGACTTTTAGAAAACATTAAAGCATACTATGCAGTTGTGGACATATATAGAAGTTCCAGACATCCCACCTTGGATCCTTTTACATATATATCCAACTACACTATATTACTTTTGATTGAGCTCAGACATACGTGCACCCAGCTACTCCATTAAGGATTTACACATACACATAAGCCTTAAGCGACAAAACAATGGCATCTTACTTAACTATACGAAGACCTTAGCATTACTAAAAATGGTTAATGTCGTATCTAGGTACATTGAAGCTTAGTGCCTTTGATACAACAGTTCGATCATGCATGCACATGAGTAAGATTTTGAGATACAAGCACATCTCTGTTGATGAACAAATGATAGTTTGCCTATCTATACAAAGACATAACATTTTCCAATTCTGAGCATCCAGTCGATAGAAATATACATATGTTCTTGCCCATTAAGACTCATATGCATACCAATACGTCTAGCATAAAACTACTATATATCATATCATGAAAACATCACACATATAAATATAATGCAATGCATGCTTGTTGTTGTTCTCTGTTGGTGTTCTTATGGGGCTTAGGTCCCCAATAGTTTGTTTATGCACAATGGTCAAGCTCAAATACTATACAATTTATTTCATGATCATGTCTTTAACACATGCTTTCTTCATAAAACATAAACAGTTCAAAATGTTATTTTCTCAAACAATTTGCATAACTTAAATTTCCAACCGTAGCAGGCATCAAATACATACATTTAATTCCCAACCGCAGCAGGCAGTCAAATACTTAAATCACAATTCAAATCACACTTCACACACATAATTCAATTTGCAATAATATCATTGGCATAATTTTCAACATACTCGAAACTACTTAAATCATCCAAAAGATATTTTTAACATAACTTCGGTTCGGTAAGGAAATCACATATTATTTCATTTCTATAAAATACGTAAAAAGTAACTTTTCCTCAATGAGTGGAATACTCACCTTAGGCTGCTTGTACAATAATTTCCCAATAAACTCCTAGATCAACCTGCAAGGTGCTGCTAAAAATACAACACATTGCACTATTTAGTATTCTAGACAATAATTACTCTAAGTAGCACTTTGAATCACTCACGGCTACATTATTAAATTACCCCATAAAATTTTAATGGTTCTAGACATTTACCCATAACTTCTAATCACTGACTTAACCACAACAATGTTAACCCATAAATATTTCCTTAGGGTTAAACTCACAAAGCAACACTTAAACAAAATACTCATAATTTAGGGTTTGAGAGAAAACTTACCAAAAGTTTACAAAACCAATACCTAAGGTTTGGGTAGCCTCTAGCAAGCTCCAAATAGTCAAACACGTAAAGAATATTGAGGATTAAACTCACATTTACAAGATTTCACCCAAAAATCTCTAAAACATGAGTTTTGTGATTTACCTCAAAACGTAGATCCACTCGCGTGGATCACATTTTCGAAGTCGGAATTGAGTTTGGACTCTTGGATCTTCATAGATCAAGGTTTTTTCTATAAAAAAACCCTTAAGAAAATCATGTGGTGTGAGTGAGATTCGGATAAAATGAGCCAAAAGGGTTCAGATTCGTATTTATCTCCAGGCCCGTCTAGACGGGATAAGTGAGGGTCCGGACGCACGCACGAGAAGTCGCTATTGTTCGCTCGGGTGTCCGGATATGTTGCGAATGGAAACTCTCGAGTTTTGGTGTTCATAAGGGCGTTCGGACGGCACTGCATACAGGTCCTCTCGGACTTTGGTGTTCGCAGGAGCGTTCGAACAGGGCTGTGAACACGAACTTTCTGCCAAAGCCATCCAGACAGGCTAAATAAGCATCCGGACACTAGCCCAAGAACTCCACTTCTTGGATTTTCTAAGCGTTTCTATGCGTCCTCTTGCAGTTTCTAGACATCTAATTAATCCTAGCCATTTATCCTCTAGATTTTACTCTTAAAATGCTATTTAAATTTCGAGACTCTACACCCTTGGCAATGCAAAATAGAAAATCAAAGTGGAAAACAATAAGATAAATCATTCTTTCATGGGATGTACGATTGCATTTAGCATATGCAACAAGCTTTTTAACCCTAGAGGACAATTAAAAGTCTTGTGAGGGTTTAACATGAATGATACCCATAAACATTGTTCCTACCATGTTATCTCCAAGAATGCAGCATCATAAAAATCATGGTTCTCATTCATTGGCAAGCTTAACAAAACAAACTTCATCTTCACAACTTCAGAGAATTAAAAATTAAGCTACTAACATGGCATTACGAGATATCACAAGATTCAACTAGTGTAAAGTGAACTTAACACATAGTCATGAGGTTTCAAAAACTAATCTCTATCATGAATGGTTCAATCCTCAAAATTTGTTGGACTCCCCATTAGATAAAACAACAAATGGATATATATATATATATATATATATATATATATATATATATATATATATATATATATATATATATATATATATATATATATGTTAGGTTGTGTAATGCTTGGCTCCCTTAAACTTTCTAATTGACCTATGTAACGAGTGTTAGGTCAATGACTCCCAAACTAGATGGTTTCAAGGCACTAGATGTAAAACACCCTAAAGACTTACTAACTCGAGTCAAAAAGGCTATGAAATTAAACTTAGCCGTTTTATAAATCAAAGCAAACTTCTACATTTTGAAGTGAATACTCAATATTTAATGAGGCAAGAGATCCAGTTACTCAATGAAAAGCTCAAAGTGATCAATATTATTATTTTCTTTTCTTCTTCTTCTTCTTTTTATTTTTTATTTTTTATGCCAAGGATATTCTTCCAATAAGTTGCCAACTGTATCCAAGATATTTATAGCAGACATACTTGATTTCAAATTTTATACCCCACAGACTACGTGCTAGTGTGTTTGTGAAAATCAAATTAAAACAAGTAATATCTCATACTACCAAAGAAAATAACAAACTTCTTAATCCCCTAGTCAAGTGATTATGTGTTCATCATGTTAACCTCACCAAAGAAATACAAATCAGAATTAAAGTTCAACCAAATTCTTAGAGATAACATAGCAAAATATTGGACAGTGTTTTACTCTTCCATACCCCGAAACTTGAATCATTCCCAATGTGTGTATAGAACTGAACATAACAATAAGAGGATATGAATACTTGAATGAGTAGATGTGGGACATATCATACCCCCAAACTTGATTGCAAAAACACGTCTTGAAAAGAGAGTGATACTCCAACCAAATACCAATCAAGTGCAACACATTGTTGTAAAAATATAAACCAAGAATGAAACAATAATGAAGAAGATAAACCTAGAGGACATGGCCTGATGGAGGACTCGAGCGCACATGGCTTGTGCTCGAACCTATGAAGCTGACTCATTTAGGCAAAATATGTGGACGAATCAATTTTACCTACAAAAGGGTAATTCCAAATGTTCGCATATTGTGGTAGATCCCTTTGAGTAATCTTAAACAATTTCTCATCCGGAAGGGAATTATGAACTGGAGTAAAATGAGGAGAATACTCAAGGAAGTTTTCTACCTCAATGGTCTCTTTTTGCTCTTCTAAAAGCCCTAACAAACTACTCTCCTCCGCTCTTTTTAAGTCATAAGCAATAATGACCAGGAGAGTGTTATCTGTCTTTAAAAATGAAATTTTTAGATTACTTGGAATAGGGGCTCGGGGTTTATATGGCGTCTCGAGAATAAGAGTGGATGATGAAGGAGCCTTAGTGCTCACTTCCTCGCCTTTTGCCCGACGTATAGCTTGTGGGGCCTCAATTTGCTATTCTTTCCTATTTTTCATGTGAGTTTCGACCACTTCTCCATTATTTAGTGTGGTGATGGCTTGCTCATGATAAGAAGTACTCTCATCCACCATGTAGCGTCCATCAAGATTGCCACTTGCTGACTTTGGAGCTCTTCTTCTTCTCTATTGAGGTGGTTGATGATTTATTCAACGTGAGCTTCTATCTTGGCTTCTATCTCAACGAAGAATTTAGGGGTATATTGTTCCTCTTGGTACTATTATTGTGGAGGCCAATAAATGGGAGATGGCTCCTCTTCGGGAGATTCTATCTTGGCAATGGATTCAGAGTGAGAGTCCATTATTTGATCCATCTTACTCAAAAATTTCAATAGCTGATCTTGAAGGTCAGAATTCATCAGAGGAGGTGGTTCAGCTTGGTATTTCTGTTATGAAGTTGCTCGATATTGAGGGGAATATGATTGATCATTCAACTGGGGATATGTCTGATGCTACATTTCATGAAATTGTAGAGCATAATTTTCAGGAGCTTGAGCTTGCCACAAGATATTAGACTAATTGCTCCATGCCGGGTTATAGGAATCAGAATAAGGGTCATTCTTCGGTTTAGAGAACAATGTGTTCACATACTCATAAGAATAATTAGAAAATTGTCCGGCAGTAGGACAATCTCTAACATGGTGATAAGGACTATAACAATATGAACATGGTCCATGGGGTGTAGAAATGGCTCCCCACATGAACTAAATTGACAAAAGTAAAATAAAACAACAAAAGAAAAATGAAAAGAAAAGAAGTAAAGAAACCAAAGTTATAAATAAAATAAAATAAAAACAGAAAAGAATCAAGTTAAATTCAATATTTAAAACTTAATAACATAACAATTTGTAGTCCCCAGCAATGGCACCAAAAATTGATGTGGTTGTTTTGTGCATAAAAATATCAATAATAAAATTACCACCCGCAATAATATGAATCTTTGTAGGATAGGGCTATATTGAGGGTGTCGAACCTCAAGAACTACGTAGTTGTTGTTATCAAGCGTTTCGAAATTAAATATAACTTAATTTAAAAGATGTTTGATTTTTATTTTTTAAAAATAAATACATAAAAGTAAAAAGACATAAATGTAAAGAGAGTAATGATGAGAGAAGGAATAGGGGGTTGATTTCACCACTAACTACATAACAATGGTCAATCACAAATTAACAAGGAAAATTCATACTATGCATGATATAGGGCTCGTCTCACTCGAGTAGTCAAGAAATTACCTCTAAAGAATAAGAATAATCCATCTTCGGTTGGCACGGATCGTCCATCTAACCACTAAGATATGGTACGACCCGTCTTCCCTAGGTATGGATTAGCTATGTCTTTAATAGGATACATACAATCAATGAAAAAGTATAATCCATCTTTGGTTGGTACGAATTGTCTACCTAAATTATACTAAACTAGGGTGTAGTACAATCCGTCTTCCATAGACATGGCCTATCTAACCCTCTTAATCATATGTCAGTTAAAACTGTTATATAACAATCATTCATAAAATCACAGAAAATATTAAGGATTGAGTTCAATCAACATAAAAGACTTTCCAAGACAAGATAAGAAAAGGATTCCAAATTTGTCCAAATTTGCAGTCTTTTATTGCGGGGATATTTTGGCATATAAAATGTCTAAATTAGGAAAAATATATTTATAACATATTTGTTTCATTGCAATCCAAGACTTGAGCAGAAAGTTATGATCAAAACACTGAAACGTGTGCAGAATCCAATTTGAATCTAATCTAATTTTGACTCTTATTGGAGAATTTTCGATCTAGTCATTTCCTTGATTTGATTAAACTTAACCCCATCTTTTAGGTCTTCTATTATGATTGGTTAAATTTAACCATATCTTCTAAGTTTTTTCAAAGTGTGCTTTAAAGCCCAAAATCAATGAAATTAATTGCATGTTTATTTAAAACCTGAAAACAATAAAACAACATAAAATCAAACAAATAACAATGCTAAGGAATTAACATATGCAAGTTAAGGAGCTTGAATGTGCAATATTCGGCGCTTATGAGGATCATCGAATGAATTTGTTTCAAGTTTTTTTTAAGGATTTTTTTTCATACATTTAGAGAATATAATAGGTTTTAGAGAAGTTGCTTTAAGATAGTAGATAAATTGATTTTTCTTTTATTATTTTTCTTATTATTAAAAAGAAAGAGAAGCCTATTTTCTATTGTCTAGTTTTTAAAAAGAAAAAGAAAGAAATGTGTGTCAATGGACGCATTTGTTGAATCGGTATAGATTTGAATTTATTGATTGACCTTGTGTTCACAAAAAAAAAGAAAAAAAAGAAAAAAAAAAATTGACCATGTGTTCGGATTTTATCTTTTTATGCAAAAAAAAAAAAAAAAAAGAAGTAAAAAAGAAAAAAGAAAACACTTGAGGAACATTCGAGTTTCGTAAAAATTTTGATGCCTTCAACTAATTAGTTATTTCTAAAAGGTCCCCATTGCAATAAACTAATTCACACATCCATCCTATAAATATTAGCTTCCCACAAGGAGGGGAGGAGGTAGCTAGTGAGAGAGAAAACGTGAGAAACTTCTCCACGCTCTCTCTCTCTCTAAACTCAAAATATTATACACAATCGAAAGAACCGCTCCCTCCCCCTCTCGCCAAAAACACAAGCATTTTCGTTTTCCTACGTTCACCACAGCGCCTTCACCGTAAGAACACCTCGCACTCTCTTTCCCTCTTGTCTTTTACTATTCTTTTAACTCTATGTGTACCTTTTGGTTCTGGCGGGAACGGAGGTTTTGCACTGTTGTCGGTGGTTTTGATTCTTTTTCCTATTCTTTGTTCGATTTTTCGTGTTAATGGGTTTGATGAATTGCTCAGTTTAATGGGCATTTCGCTTATTGTTAAGTATGGTTGGTCACGTGTAGTATTGGTCTTGTGCTTGGGCTGACGTGTGGCCTTCTCCAATGGGATCCCCAAAACAGAACATTCTAGGGTTTCTTTTTCTTCTGTTAGATGTGCTTCTCTTTTTTATTTGTTGGGTAGCTACGAAAATTTTCCAAAACAAAGATACTTCCATTTGAATATTGGGTTTTGTGTTATTTCCATATTTTTTTTAGATTGAGGATACTCTTACTATGCTGTTGCTGGGAGCTATGTATGCTGCGTTATTGGGTTTCTGTTTTTTTAGCTATGGGATCTTTCTAGCTATGTATGCTGCGTCTTGTATTGAATCAATGCAATTATGTCTAAGACGTCGTTGTCAAACTCGTTCTGGGTTTGTGTCACTGGAAGCGATTTAGCCATTCTTTTTTGATTCGAGGTTTTCTGTATTGACGTATACATTACTTCTTCTTCTTATTATTATTATTTTTTTTTTTTTTTCTTTTCTTTGTAAAAATCTAATTGACATTTCTGAGGATTGCTTAATTAGGAATTTTATTTGCTGTCTCATGTAGGACGCAAATATATCATATCTTGGTGTTTGGTTGATTGCTTGGTCTGTTCTTGTTGTGCTTTGTGATTGCTGAAAAATTGGGGAAAGGGAAATAAAATAGGAAATTCTGATCATATCTAGTATTATGCTGTTTACGTTTCTCAGTGACAGGGAGCGAAAAACTTACCCAACTATAAATGCACCCAATGGGTCTTAAACGTACTATGTGGGAAGGAAGTGTAATTTAAGTCAGAGCTCACTGGCAAAGCTCACCCCAACTAACACATACATTTTCGATGAAACCAAATGAAATGTTTGGATTTCTTTATTATTATATTGCTTGTAATTCTGTATGTAATTTGAGAACGCTACAAATTGTGTTACTTCTTAGGAGGTTGTTCTGAAATTCTCTATGTTGTTGTGTTTGTTCCAGGAAGTGGATACCATACATTTAGGGTCCTTGTGTGGGTTATTCTTACTGGTGGTGGATAGAATTATCACAATGCCTCTATTGAAAAGAAAGCCTTTTTCCTTGGCCGAGCCACCTAAGGATTTGGAGCCTCATGAGCTTGTTTACCAAGTTCGTTTCACGAAAGAGATATTTCAGGATTATCTGTATCCTTTTCTATAGTTCTCGAAACTTACAGTTAAGTTTTTTTTTTTTTGGATTTTCTCTTACTCTTCTTTTGGTTGCTGAGGAAACAAGATACAAGAAAAGATAACATTTCAAGTTTTGCTTGTACTTTTTTCCCTGATTTTTCACATTGATTAAATGAAAAACTTGACTCAATGGAGCCAAATCTTATAAAAAAAAAAAACTTGACTCAATGGAGCCAGATGGTTCTATTAGACTCTGTTGAGTGAAGTTGTTGGGTCCTTATTGATGGGTACTTAAGATCAAAACTGTACACCATTTGAGCAACTGGGTGGGGTCACAGGGCATTTCCATATATTTGTCTATCTTAACCTATATCAGGGAATATTTGAACCGTATAAATCTGTATCGCCGGAGAGTTTGGGCTTGCAAAGTCACTGGGAAAGTTAGCTTGACTTATGAGGAGGCTTTGGTGTCAGAAAAGCGGGCAGCAGAGAAGGTTCAGCAGTTTCCCAAAGAGCTTATGGCACCTGCACTACACGTTATCCAATACAGTAAGCACTCACCAACCCAAATGACAAATAAAAATCTTTTACATTGATATGTTATCCAGCTTTTCTTTTACTGTCATATTAGTTACTAGTAGCACCATTTTTTTAACCTTAAATTGATGTAGCATTTACTGACTTTCAATTGTGCTCTACTTGAGAGATTTATAGGTTTGGTAACATTTTAAAATTAGATGTTTTCTGCGTGTCCCTATATCAGTATTTGCATATGCTTGATTCATTTTGATTTAAGTCGGAGCTTTTTTCTTCCAAATATTTTTTTATTATCTATTCTGTTTTCTATAAAGCATAGACTTTTTGTGTTGTTTATTCCTTTTACGTATTTTGATTAGGTAAATTACTTCGCCTTTTGCTTTTGCGTTTTAGGCCTAGTGTTAAAAACATATACTGCTGTCTCATTGAATACTTGATTCTTTGAGTTTGCTGAATCTGATAATATATGTGAATGTTTTGTTGGACGCTTGTAAGTTTTGGGCCAATGAAGTGCTTCTCGTATCTCTTGAATAATATGATCTTTTGGAAGGTTAAAGCTCCACCTTGTACTGCTTTCTTCACTTGGATGGCATCTTTGGGTAAAATCCTCACGATCAGCAATCTTAGGAGGCAGGGTCTTACTCTTGTTAATTGGTGTTGCTTATGCAAAAAGAACGAGAAGACTGTAAACCGCCTCTTCATCCATTGTGAGTTTACTAGTGATTTCTGACACTTGGTTCTAAACTTATTCGGATTTTTGTGGGTCATGCCTAGCAATATCTTAGAGCTGCCTCATTGTTGGAAGAGTTAAACGATGTGGGGACACTCCAAAGTGGCCATTGGAAAGTTATCACTGCATTATTAATGTGGAGCATTTGGAGAAAGAAATCGACGCCTGTTTGAGGACTGCGAGTTTTAATGTGCCATGTTTAAAATCTTCCTTTTCAAGATTTATCTTAAATTAGGCACCGATAGAAGTGATGCATCCCACCCATTATAGTGATGGCTCCAACCTTTTGTGATTCTCCCATTTAGGATGATGGAATTTTGTTAAATGTTAATACAAAATAGGGATTGGCTACTGGTTTATTAGGTGTGTTTTTGGAGGTTGCAGTTGACAATCTACTGGGGTGGTTGACACATTTTTCCCTGCCACTTGGAGACTGCTAGTTTATCGAAGGCATCATGGGCAGATTCTTCTTTGTTGAATCAAAATCTTGTGAGTTTATCCTCGACTCAAGGGGTATATCACTTTGTATACGAATTATCAAGCGGGGAAACGGGTATCTCCGGTCCGTTCGTTTGGGAATAGGAGTTTTCTTTGCTATTGTTAACAGTGGATGAGGTGGCTTAGCTGAAAAACAGTGTGGGGTTTATTCAAAAAGTTAGACTCACAAAGTGCATTCCTTTGCCAAAGATGCTGCAATTATTACGGTATCTATTTGGCCATTAAGAAGTTTTGTGGCAGCGGGCGGCAGGGTGTCATCCTCCTCCCCAAAGGTAAGCAGAAGTGGGGTTGGAGCAGCTTTGAAGAGGTGTTGCGACGTGAACCATGCACCTCAGGCTGTTGCTTTGCCACCGTTGGCTCAGCTCCGACTAACTATTGGCAGATCGTTTGCTCGGGTAGTCTCTGAACAAAGAACTTTGGCTAAATCGTTCGACTGCCGCTCTGTCACTGCCGACTCAGGTTTGTGCAACTGTGGGCCGATCGTTTTCTTAGGTAGTCTCTAAAAAAAGATTCTCAAGTATTTCAAATCGTACGGTGGAGCTCAAGGGTCCAATGCTTTGTCGTGCTCTTCTTCCTCTCCCCTTGCGGTGGTGCAGCACTCTCGGTAAGCCTGTGTTACCGTTGCAAAATCGTATAGAGCCGACATTTTCCATCCTAATGAAAACTAATGCACAAAACGAGGTGGTGGGAGAAGCACGGTGGGCACACTTATCTTCCCTTCGTGGGAGATACAAAAATCCAACAGAGTCTGTTGTCAGTACTCATCGAAAAAACACGCAGCTGTTATTGTTAAAATTTTGAGTATACGCATAGAGAGGAGAAAAAGACGTGGAATGGGGGAAAGATCAAAAGAACCAAGCGCGGATTCCATGCTAAAACTTGTCCAAAGCCCATGTGAATACTGGGCTTGGAGATATAGTCTATGCTATGGACCCGATGGACATCGGCCAGCATGGGCTAGTAATAGTTAAAGGTTTAGTACCATTTTTCAGGCCCATCTTCTAAACGTTGCGGTCCAGATTTTATCACTCATATCCAGCAGTCTTCTCCCCAGGTCACGGTCTTTTTATGGGCTTCTCTAGTTTCTATCCATAGGCCCAATTCCCTACGAGCTTGAACCCTTTTTTGGTAACGGATGTATGGTTCGAGTTGTGGTTCTTGGGCTGTCTCCATCTATCGGGTGAGAAGCTCTTGCGGGTCGTTCACGGGTCAATGCCAATACTGGTTCTTCTGCACTGCCTATTGATGAGCACCGAGATTCTGGTGGAGCTTGCTTCCAAGTTGGTGGCAAAATTCTTAGAGAGTGACGACGATCTTGGATTTAGTCTCTCCAGCAGTTGAGCCTCCTCCTCCAGAGTCGGTTTTACGTCGCAAATCCTTCCAGAGTTCTCGATCTGTCTCGGATTCTTTTTTGGCTGCCAATACTAGGCTTCCTTCCTTTTCTAAAGGGGGCTCTAGTGAACCTGCTAGCCTGCGTCATCTAGCTATTCAAAGGACTCCGTACACAGCTCCAACAAGGTAATGGGCAATCTGTTTAGGGGAAACATCACAGTCGTCCCTGTGTTGATCGAGCCAGTGTCTGGGGTTTTCCATGACAGCAAAGAGGATGCTCTCTGTTTGGCTACTATGGCCCCTGATTTCTCAAACCCGTAGGACAGGTGGTGATTTCAAACTAGATTAAATGACCCATGTATAGTCTAACAAAATTCCTAGGGCTTTCTTATGAAGGTTTTGAGTAGGAGGTTTCAAAGTTATTATCTGCTATTGAATCAAGTCGTAAAGACCGCTCTGTTACTTCAAGACCTCTCAAAAAAGAATCATGGAGCAAAGTGAAAGGGGTAAGATAACTTATCAACTTGTCAAGCTTAGTGAACTATGACTCTAATAGAAACTTGTCCAAAACCTGTCCACCTTAGTTCTGTGGTAAGGCTCCCACCTCACTATGAATTTAAAAAATCATTTGCTGGAATGTTAAGGGGGTTTAACGATAGCGATGCAGGATAAAGAATCAGTATTAGCAATTTTTTGAAAATTTGCAAGCCTGATGCAGCATGTTTTCAAGAAACTAAGATGGAGAGAATTGACATTGGAATTGTTCAAAGCTCGCAGGGTGGCTCTTTCACAGGTTGGGCGGTCCTACCGGCCTCCAGTGGTATTCTATTAATGTGGGATAAATGTGTTATGGAGTTCATAGAAGAGGCAGTGGGCACTTTCTTTATGTAATGCAAATTCAAATCCGTTTTGAATGAATTTCTCTAGGCTTTCTCAACAGTCTATGGCCTCAATGTTGATTCTGATAAACATTATTTGTGGGAGGAGTTGTCAAGGTATTCAGTTGGTGGGAAGTTATGTGGTGCATTAGAGGAGATTTTAATGATACTCGTTTCTTGAATGAAAGAGTTGGGGTGCCCTGTTTAACTTTTGCAATGTGGAAATTCTCAGAGTTCATTTCAAAGCATGGGTTGATGGATATACCATTGGTTGGAGGTTCTTTTACTTGGTCCAATGACCAAGACCCCCGTTTGAATAGATTTCTAGTTTCTCCACATTGGGAAGAGCATTTTCCAGACTTGATTCTATGTCAAGTATCTCATCCCTTATTAGATCATTTTTCATATTGCTTGATAGCAGAGGTATGACCAGAGGACCATACTCATTTAAATTTGAGAATATGTAGCTGAAAGCAGAAGGGTTTGTAGATCTGGTCAAATAGTGGTGGGATTCATATCAGTTCTTCGGCATTCCCTGTTATGTTCTAGCTAATAAATTAAAACAGATGAAACTTGATTTGAAACGTTGGAATAAGATTTTTTGGAATTATGTTCTTTTTTATTTTTCTATATTTTAGGGGGTTCTCTTGTATACTTACTCCTTGTGTACTAGAGTTACGCTCCTTTGCGCTTTGAATGAATATACATTACTTATCAAAAAAGAAACGTTGGAATAAGGAGGTTTTTGGAAATGTAGAAGAGTGGAAGAAGTCTTTGCTGGAGGAGATCTGAGTTCTTAATTGTTTAGAAGATGAGAGATTGTTGGTTGAAGAGAGAGTTAGGATGGACAAGGTGAAAACTAATTTGGAGAAAGTGGCCCTTATGCAAGAAAGCAGCTGAAGGTAGAAGTCAAGAGTGACCTGGCTAAAGGGGATCACCTTGCTAATTCTCACTGAAGAAACAACTTTATCTCCGGTCATTGCATTGAAGGCAGTGTTACTTCCAATCAAGAGGTGATCAAAGATAGGATTTCGAGTAGACATCTTCAAACACTACTAATTTGGAAAAATCTCATGTTCTGTTTGCAGATGATACACTTATAATATAATGCAGCCAGCGTTCAAATTCATAATTTGAGTCACACAAAAGGGCTGAAGGTGATCCCCTTGCTAATTCTCATTGAAGAAACAACTTTATCTCCAGTCATTGCAGTGAAGGCAGTGTTACTTCCAATCAAGAGGTGATCAAAGATAGGATTTCGAGTAGACATCTTCAAACACTACCAATTTGGAAAAATCTCATCTTTTGTTTGTAGATGATACACTTATAGTATAATGCAGCCAGCGTTCAAATTCATAATTTGAGTCACATTCTTTTGTGTTTTGAGGCCATGTTAGGATTGAAGGTTAACCTCCAAAAATCTAAGTTAGTCGTCGAAGGGGAGGTTTCGCATAAAGAAGAGCTGGTCGATATTCTCAGTTGTAGCATCTCTTCTCTTCCTCTGAAATACTTGGGTCTCCCTCTAGGTGCTCCTCTTAAATTAAAAGTCATTTGGGATGGGGTAGTCATGAAAATGGAAAAAAAGGGTTGGGTAGTTGGAAGAAGATCTACTTGTCTAAGGAGGGCATCTTAATCTCATTAAGAATACATTATACATGCTTCCTACATACTTTTTATCCCTCTTCCCATTACCAGCAGGCATAGCTAGGAGATTGGAGCGCCTTCAGAGAGACTTACTTTGGGATGGTCCAGGCGGGGAGTCCAAAATGCATCTGGTGAATTGGTAGACAATTTTCTTCCTAGTCTCTAGAGGGGCGTTGGGAATAAAAAATCTAATGATGTTCAACAAAGCTCTCATTGGTAAATGGCTATGGAGATTCGGGCAAGAGGGAATCTCTTAATGGAGATAGGTGATTGTTATGAAGTATAGGATCCAGAGAGGGGGTTGGTGTTCAAAGGAAGCTTGAAAACCTTACGGGGGAGAGTCTTTTGAGGAATATTAGAAATGGTCAAAGTGACTTTTTCCAATTTTTTTTTGTTTCCTACAAGGTTAGGGACGATTCTCGCATTCCTTCTGACATGGGGGTGTAATCAGGTTGATTGGTGTTATTTGGGAGCCAATGGAGCATCGGGTGTACTTATGTGGGATAGGAGAGTGGTGGAGAAATTGGAGGAATGTATAGGTAGATATTCGGTTGCTTGTTCTTTCCGCAACATTGGTGATAATGTTTCTTGGGCTTTTGGGGGGGTCTATGGCCCAAATGATGACAGGGATAGGAGGGATTTATGGGTTGAGTTAGCTGGATTGATGAGTTGTTGGGAGTTGCCGTGGTGTATTGGGGAGATTTTAATGTTGTTCGCTTTCCGAGTGAGAGGTCGGGCATTGCCAGTTTCTCAGTTGCTATGGAAGAGTTTTCAGACTTCATCTTCATGCAGAACTTGGTGGATCTACCTCTTCAAGATGGCCAATTTACATGGTCAAATAACCACACATGGTCTAGAATTGATAGATTCTTAATTTCTGTGGAGTGGGAGGAACACTATCCCGAAGTAATCCAAAGGAGGCTTCCAAGACTTCTGTCCGATCACTTCCCTTTGTTTTTGGATTGTGGGGCACCAAGAGGAGGAAAAAGGTATTTTCAATTTGAGAACATGTGGCTGAATTATGAGGGTTTTGTTGTGCAAATCAAAAAGTGGTGGTTGTCTTATGAGTGTTCGGGTTCTCCAAGTCACATTTTGGCGTTTAAACTGAAGGCATTGAAGACAGACTTGAAGAAATGGAATGCTGAAGTGTTTGGTGATGTAGGGAAGAAGAAGAAAGAATTATTGGAGGGCATTTGTGAGCTGGATTCAGTTGATGAAGGCCGAGGTCTAGAGGAGGAAGAGAAGGTTCGCAAGATAGATATGTCTAGAGAGCTGGAGAAAACTCTTCTTTTTGAGGAAATAATATGGAGACAGAAATCCAGAGCTTTGTGGTTGAAGGAGGGGGACAAGAACACAATTTTTTCACAGGGTGGCCAACTCGCGTCGCAAATTTAATCAAGTGGACTCTATAAGTATAGATGGTGAAATCTCCAAAAATCCAAGGGAGATTCAGGAGCATATAGTTCAATTTTACAAAAACTTGTATGTTGAGAATTGTTCTTGGCGGCCAAGGGTAGAGGGCCTTTCTTTTCTTTCAATTGATGAAGATGAGAGTAGCTAGCTAGAGAGAGGGTTTGAGGAGAAGGAGGTGTGGTATGTCATTAGAGATTTCAATGGAGATAAGGCTCTGGGCCCCGACGGTTTCTCTATGGCTTTTTTTCAGAAATGTTGGGATATCTTAAAGCATGACATTATGGCTGTTTTTGCAGATTTTCACTCTCGAGGCAAGTTTGAAAGGAGTTTCAATGCTACTTTTGTCTCTCTGATTCCAAAGAAGAATGATGCTGTGGATGTGAGTGACTTTCGGCCTATCAGTCTTATTGGGGGAATTTACAAGATTATTTCCAAAGTCCTTGCGAACAGGTTTAAATCAGTTTTGGGTAAGATTATTTCAAACACCCAAAATGCGTTCATTGGTGGTCGACAAATCTTGGATTCAGTGCTTATTGCTAATGAATGTGTGGATAGTCAAATCCGTTCAGGGGATTCTGGGTTGTTGTGTAAGTTGGATTTGGAAAAGGCCTATGATCATGTGAATTGGGACTTCTTACTTTACTTATTACAACGTTGTGGCTTTGGGGAGAAATGGAGAGCTTGGATTCGTTTTTGTATCTCTACGGTGAGATTCTCCATCCTTGTCAATGGAACTCCGGCGGGTTTCTTTACTAGCTCTCGCGGGTTGCGACAAGGTGATCCTCTGTCGCCTTTATTATTTGTGGTGGTTATGGAGGCTTTGAGCCGGATGCTGGCTACTGCGGTGGAGCAGGGTTCGATGACAGGCTTTACTGTGGGACATAGAGAGTCAGAGGCAATAGTAGTGAATCATTTATTGTTTGCTGATGATACGTTGATTTTTTGTGGAGCGCAAGAAGAACAAATTCGACATCTGAGGTGCATTTTTTTTTGTTTTGAGGCAGTTTCGGGATTAAGGATCAATTTAGGAAAATCAGAAATTGTTCCTATTGGTGAGGTGGAGGATGTTGAAGGGTTGGCCCAACTTATGGGTTGTCGGGTTGGATCTTTGCCTATGACGTATTTGGGTATGCCTTTGGGTGCTTCTTACAAGTCCGTTCTTACTTGGAAAGGGGTGGTTGAGAAAATGGAAAGGAAGCTGGCTGGTTGGAAGCGTATGTATTTGTCAAAGGGCGGACGGTTGACTCTTATTAGGAGCACGCTGTCCAATCTCCCCACGTATCTCTTGTCGCTGTTCCCTATTTTTGAGGGTGGCTAATCGTTTTAAAAAAATCCAGAGGGATTTCCTATGGGGTGGCATAGGGGATGAGGCCAAATTTCATTTAGTGAAATGGAACAGGATTTGTACTCCGTTGCATTCAGGTGGGTTGGGAGTTCACAACCTCACCCAGTTTAACCAAGCTCTTTTGGGTAAATGGTTGTGGAGATATGGTAGGGAGAGAGAGGCTTTATGGCGTTTGGTGATTGGTGATTGACGCCAAATTTGGGAACCTAAAGGGTGGGTGGTGCTCTATTGAGGTGTCGGGTTCCTATGGAGTAGGGGTTTGGAAATATATCAGGAAAGGGTGGGAGAAGTTTTGCAATTATGTTCGGTTTGTGGTAGGGGATGGGTCATATATCAGTTTCTGGCATGATCGGTGGTGTGGGGAGAGATCTTTGAAGCTTTGTTTTCCAGTTCTGTATAGTCTTGTGAGGAACAAAGCGGCAATGGTGATAGATAATATGGTTGTTCATAATGGTAATATTCATTGGAATGTTCTCTTTACGCGGCAATTCCAGGACTGGGAGTTGGAGATGGTGCTCTCTTTCTTCGAGCGGTTGTACTCCACTCCGATTCAACAAGGAGAGGGTGACAAGTTAGTTTGGAACCTCTCTACAAGGAGCTATTTTGAAGTAAGGTCATATTATGAAGCACTTAGTAGGAAAGAAGGTCCATCATTCCCGTGGAAGAATATTTGGTGTGCTAAGGCTCCGACAAGGGTGGCGTTCTTTGTATGGTCTGCAGCTTTAGGTAAAATTTTGACTCATGACAATCTGCGAAAGAGGAATATTGTGGTTATTGAGTGGTGTTGTATGTGTAAAAAGAAGGGGGAGTCTATTGATCATCTGTTACTTCATTGCGACACCGCCCGTGAGCTTTGGAGTTTTATGTTTTCTTTATTTGGAATTGAATGGGTCATGCCACAATCGGTGCTGGGTTTGTTGACTACTTGGGGTGCTTCTCGAGGGCATGGCCTAGCAAAGAATGTTTGGCGTTTAGTTCCTCACTGTGTTTTGTGGAGCATTTGGAGGGAGCGGAATGCGAGGCTTTTTGAAGATGTCGAGACTGTAATGGTAGTATTAAGGAAGCGTCTTCTTAACACGCTATATCTATGGATAGCACCCCATCTTTGCCACCTAGGTGTTTCTACTTTTGTGGACTTTCTTAATTTATTAGTTGTTCCTCCCGTTTAGGGGCTCTCTTGTATACTTCCTGTGTATTAGGGTTGCGCCCCTCTGCGCTTTTTATTGAATTTTAAATTACTTATCAAAAAAAAAAAAAAAATGACGTGTGGTGCGGAGAAGAGGCTCTTGAGTACTCATTTTCAGAACTTTATTCTATAGCCCGTAACAATGAGGCCTTAGTGTCAAAGTAGTTGGATCTCTTTAATTCTCTTATCTTGTGGAATTCGAGCTTCATTAAGGCTGTCCAGGATTGGGAACTAGAATATCTTAACTCCTTTCTCAATCTATTGTACTCGAAACTCATCCGGGAGGAAGTGGATAGAATATTGTGGGCCCAAGCTAGCAACCATGGTTTCCTAGTGAAGAGCTATTATAAAACGTTACAGACAGGAAAGCATTATTCATTCCCCTGGAAAAGTATTTGGAAGGTTAAGGCCACTCACATTGTTTTCTTCTTATGGACAACATCAAAGGGTAGAATCCTCACAATTGATAACCTTAGAAAGCGGGATTTCTCTCAAGCTAACTAGTATTGCCAATGCAAAAAGAATGTGGAGACTATTAATCACCTTCTCATCCATTGTGAATACACTATTGACCTCTAGCATTTGGTTCTTAACTTATGGGTTTCTTGGGCCATGCCTAGTAATGTCTTAGAACTACTTAATTGCTGAAAATTGCAAGGGCAGGGACATCCCAAAGAGGCAATCTAGAAAATTATTTATGCTTTAATGTAGAGCATTTGGAGAGAAAGAATCGGCGTCTTTGAGGACTGCGAGTCCAACGTGCTTTCTCAAAAATCCTCTTTTCTGAGATCTCTTTTCGATCAGGTTGTTGTACATGTTCCTAACTTAGTGGATTTGGTAGATTTGATTAATGTTTTAGATTGTAGAAGCTTCAGGGTGTTTGGCTCTCATATACTTTTCGTGTACAGGGGTTTGCCATTTTCTTTCAATAAAATTGTTATTCATTTAAAAAGAGAGTCAGATTTGATACAATTTACATTGTTTGAGTACTATTGCGTATCCTCTCATATAGCCACACAGCAATGTAATTAATCATTAAGACTGTTGTTGTGACACATCAATCTTACTAACTATCCATTTAATCAATTACATGTCACCCAATACACTGCAAAAATCTTATGCATGAATATCAAACCAATCCACAAATGTATTCTGCATATTCAACGGTTAAAATTGTGTGGGGGTCTAATGCAAAAAGTTAGAGACCGCATTTTAGAAAATTTGGGTCTGAAGACATCAGTAAATCCAATTCAGATGTGTATCCATCTAAGAGCAATTTGTTCATGTCTGATTGAGAATAGTAAAAAAATCTGACATTGCATTTTCACATGACTAATGTTTACATATGTTTGAATATGCAACAAGATCAATCATCTTGATCTCCATTCTCATACTGCACTACCTGTCATCTCCATAAAACAATCATAAGACCCTTCTCGGTCATGATTCCAGTTCACTTAGCATGAATTGAACGTACTTATCAAAAAAAAAAAAAAAAAATTTAGCATGAATTGAATGTTCATTATATGGGCACCAGGTGCTGCTTTCTACATTCAAATATTAGAATGTAGTGTTAAATGTTCGACAACATTAAAACCAGTTCCAAACAAATGTACATGCTAACATCAACCATCATTTCTCTATCACCATCACCATCACCAGCATTTTTTCGTCTTTTGGGTGCGGAAATAGTAGTTCATTTTGCAGAATTTACTTCATCGAAGCAATAAGCATTTTAAGGCATTATGATAATGGGATTTTACAACTCAGCAAAGTCAATGTGCTTTACTATGAGATCAAACATAGAGTTTACAACAGCAGGAGAATAAAAGCAATGACACAAAAGTCCCACCATTAATTTCAAACACCAAGAATGGGAACATGGTACTATTAGGATCCAAGAGACTAAATTGAATTAGTTTATAACTATCTTTCATTTGGCAAACAACAGGCTTCACGGAACCTATAGAAAATAAAATCAGCTTTTGTCCAATTTGTACAAAAATTACAGTATAGTACAATATTAACTTCACGAGGCTCTAAATTGAGAGTTACTGTACTCCTTTGGAGGTAGGTTTGGGATTTTGCCTAATGGGCCTCATACATTCCTTTCCTCCAATTAAAATTACTTAACAAAAAAAAAAAAAAAAGAATCCCTGAGGCTTCCAAAAAAAAAAAAAAAGTACTTGGAGGGAAGAGCGGCCGCCCCCACGCGGGAGAAGAAGAAAACAAAGAACAACTTTAAAACCTTTTGATCTGTTCCACTACTAACAAAACAATCATATAAATAAATGCATTCCTTCATACTTCACACGGCTTATATGTTCATTTCTGAAAAACTTAATAGTGCTGAATGATGTCATTCAACCCATTGATCCACTAATTGACCGTCTCTCAACCCTTCCATCCTCTGAGATTAGAATTCGAGACATCATTTGGAGCCACATAACTTATTCAAAGTGTCAACCAAATTTTCACTCCCCAACTTCTTGTCAAGCAATCAGGCTAATCTACCAACTTAAACTGCTTTTTTTTTTTTGTAAGTAATCAACGAATATCATTAAAAGTGTAGAGCGATACACATGAAATATACAAAAGGAAACACCTAACTAGAATGAGCAAAAAGAACAAGGAAATCATTATAACTAATCATCAAATGAGACTCATAAGCAGCTGTCCATAGATATTATGTTTTGAAGAATAAGGACTTAATCTCCTCCAAAGTCTTCTCTCGATCCTCAGAACTTTTGTCATTCTTGTCCCTCCATAATCACCATAATAGTCATTGCTAATCTCAAAAAATTTAAAATCTCTTCATATAACTAGTTCTATCCAACTTAGTTACAGAAGTTTGTGGAAATCTTGTGCAAACCACAAGATTATTCTGAAAGTTTACAAGATCAAAAAATACGAGATTGTATTAAGAATTATGTACAAAAAAAATATTAGAATATCCTCCGGTATTGAGGGAATTGCATGTATAGAGATTCAAAAAAGAATCGATCTCGATTGTATCGTACTATGTGTCATTTAATATCCTAAGGAATCCCCTATCCCTGGTTCAAGTTCAAATCTAATTTTAAATAAATGGAGGAATTTCAATGAGTACTTCATAAAATATTAGTTGTTGTATGATTTAAATATTTAATGGTGAAATGATTTTTTTATGAATAATAATTTATTAGAAGAAAAGGCAAAGCCCTCATATACGTAAAGTACACAAGAGATGCAACCACCCTAATGGTATCAAAAAGCTAATGGGTGAGATTTATAGCTGAACCCACTTAGCTATAAGAAGGGTTCTTTTGGAGCATGTTGTTTAATTGTTGTGTGGATGTTACAAAATAGCGTGCATTTAGGATTATAAAATCCTTGCCATGGGTCTTTAGAGGTCTGACTGTTTTCCCTCAGATAAGCTTTCTCCTATTTGAATTCCTTGGGACACTAATGGGGGATTTGTGGAGACCGGACTTGCAGTGATAAGCTTGAGGCATGTGAGTGTGTTAATTCCATATAAATGTAAGTTATTGAGCTATCCATATCTTTGGAGGTTTTGGCAAAATATCATGGATGTTGAAAACAAAGCTGTCCGTTAAGAAAGAGAATCTAGATACATGCTTGTCACGAGTTGATTTTTCTAGTGTTATGCACAGGTTGCTTGATATTTAGATCAAGCGTGTTGCTGGGTAATCATCAGTCAAACTCTTTTTTTTCAAATAGTTATCTGCATCATAGTTGCAATCCTGAGGCAGTCCAATATCCCCTGATCTTTTGTTTTGCAGGTATGCTGTCATTGAAAGATCTTGCTCATGCAATAGCTGAAAAGTTGCAGGAACGCTTGTTTGTAGGCGCTGAATTGTATGGAAGGAAGGACAATGGTGTATTTCTATGCAAAATATCAAAAGTTCTAGAGGAAGCTCCTGACAAAATCCAATATGAAGTGGCATGGCTTGATAAAAATAAAAAAGTAATGGAAAGGTCATTGCTAAATAGAGAAGATTTGATACACAAGAAGCTTCCCTTTAGTAGAAATGTTTTGAAGTCTTTTATTCGGGAATCGACATACCGAAGTGCTCCCTGGGTCCTTCATGATAAACTGGCACGAAATCATGGAATTTCGACTGATGCTCCTGAGGAGTTAAAGAAGAAAGTTTTCTTCAAGGATGGACAATTAGTTTGCAATAAGAAGCGAAGGAAAAATGAGGAAGATAGAAAAAGTGACATGGTAATTATATATAGCTTGAGTTTGCTGTTTTTTTTTTTTGCCCCCCCTTTTTTCTATTGGCTGAAGTTATCATGTTATATCTTTTTTCTCATATTTATCATATTCAGGAAGTAAAAGACGATTCTGGAAAAAATAAAAGGAAGAAAATAAAGGGTGAGAGAATTGCAGGTGCTTTTAACTAGTAATTTCTCAAATAACAAATGCGAGGTCTCAAGTCTTAATACATTTTTATTGTCTTCTTGAATATGTAGAAGATGAGCAACCAATGGAAGAACCTACCAAATATCCAATCGATGACCTGTTGGTGCAGCCTTGTGCAGATGATCCTGTTTTCACCAACCGCCCTTCTCCGTCAAGGGACTTCAATATTCCAATGGATTGTCTTGGGGAGCTTATAATGGTTTGGGATTTTTGTTCATCATTTGGTAGGCTGTTGCACTTGTGGCCATTCTGTCTTGAAGATTTTGAAAATGCTATCTGCCACAAGGACAGCAGTCTGATTCTCCTTGTGGAATCTCATTCAGCTCTTCTCCGATTGCTCATAAAAGATGATGGTGAATATTTATCGTCTGTACAGAAAAGAAATCGAAAATTAAAGGTTAACATCCCATTTATACTTTCTTCCATGTTTTCTTTTCTCTTTTGTTTTGTTTTGTTGGGGGGTGGGGGAGTGGAGGGATCCATGTGCAGCAGTTCGGACATAGATGATAACAACCCCTGCGTCATCGCTGTAACTTCTCTTTTGTTTGTTATGTTGCTTGACATGTCCTGATTTCGCCTTTCCATTACAGATTACGCTGATCAATTGGACGGAGTATTTGTGCGATTTTCTGGAAATGATCAAACTTCCTGAATTATGCACTTATACAGCAACTATTAAGCGGGGACATTATGGTCTTCTAGATACTCATGCTAAATTGGGAATCTTACGAGAATTGGTTAACCAAGCACTTCAAACAGATATTTTTAGAGAGAAATTGGATGAGTTAATTGAACAGCGGCAGGAACTTGGGGCCACAAGAAGGGGGGAGGCATTAGAAGAAGCTAGAAAGAAACGGGAGGACAAGGAACAGTTGAAGGCTGAGTCTGATGCCAATGGAGTAATGGATCGAAATGTTTTGGAGAGAATAGGAGGTGTAGCGGCTAATGATGATCACAGTAAACAAAACGGTCACATAGAAAAGAAAAGAAATGGGAAGGTCCTTTTATCTCAGCAGGACAATGCATCGGAGAATTGGTGTTGATCTTTCTTACCCTAGTATAAGTATATTTAATGATTTCTTTTGATCGGAGGTTCATATTTTTTTTTTTTTCTTCCTATTTTTTAAAGCGAGAGCAAGTTTGCAGACACCACATGGAAGAAAAAGATCAAGAAGCAGAAGCAGAATTTAGATGTGGAGGTCCCAGCAGATAATGGCAAAGATTCATCTAGGAAGGATGGGTTGAAACAATTGAAGGATGATAAAAAGGACGCAACTGAGAAAAAGAGTAAAGAACAGAGGGTTGAATTCATCTCCTTACTCCTCTTATTGGATGTGATTTGTGCTTGCATGTGTACGTGTTTTCTTATCATTGTTTATAACACAGAGAGAATATTATGAGCGGGAAATGGAGAAACGAGTGATACACACCAGCTCGTTGGGTAGAGACAGATTCTATAACAGGTATTGGTGGTTTCGTCGCGATGGGAGGATATTTGTTGAGAGTTCTGACTCCAAGGAGTGGGGATACTACAGTAGCAAGGAAGAGGTATTATAGTTGCATAGCTACTTTTGTGTTTTTCTCATATTTTTGTTAATTCCATTTTGACATTCTTGTTCAGCTTGATTTGTTGATGGGTTCACTGAACGTCAAGGGTGAGAGAGAGAGGGCACTTAAAAAACAGCTGGAAAAATTCTATAGCAGAATATGGTGAGTTAGTCATTGACTTTTCTTTAACGAGAAATAGGTTCTTAGAATACCTTCTGACTTCTTACTATTTTTGCAGTCATCAGTTTGTTTTCCTTCTTTATTATAGATTTTGTTTCTTTGTTATTACTCTCTTTTGCCTATTGTTGTGGCAAACATGAATCTGTTTAGTTTTCCTTTTGTGTGTGCATACATCCACACACAAATTCCCATGCTTATGCATTATATACACATACAAACACACGTGTGCACAGTTACACCTGCCTATATGTGTGCACATTGGCATGTACATATATACATGCGTATGCCTTTAGGCATGTAAATGTTTGTACTAGACGAACTTTGTTTTTTTCCTTGGTAAGGAAGACAACTTTGCCAGGGGGACTTAAACCCAAGTTTCACAATGTTCTGAAATCAAAGGGCGGTGAAAAAGATGCCCTTCTCGTATATAGGAAGAGTATCAAATCTAAAATTATTTTTCCTACAATGTGAGGGTCCTCAATCAATTGAACTGGTCTAGAGGGATATTTGGTCCCGTCGTATCTGGGAGATTCTGGGGAGGCACCCTACCTTTTATGTTATGGCTGAAGGAAACAATAAGCCTGCTGCTGTTAATATGAATGAAAACAAGTAGAATCATCTTGTGTTGAATACAAGGCTTTGTTTGCCACAGAGGGTGGGTCAAACATTTTGTCACAGTCGTAGTTACTAATAGTTCCAAGATTTATCCCTTTCTGCTCTGATTGTTGAATGATACAACTGTTTTTCACAGCGCCGAGCTCCAAAAGAGATCAAAGGACTTGTCTCACAAGATTGCATTGGAGGAGGCTATCCTTCGAAGATCTACTCGTGTACGGGCACCACCTAGGGAAAATCCTGCTAATGCTTTCCTTAGGTACGTCAACAAGTGGAAGGAAGACTAATTGGGGTTTGAGTTTGGGCTTGGAAATTATAGTTCTATTTAATTTAGCTTAGTCATTACTCACTGTAGGATGAGTGAGGATATAGAGTTTTTTCTATGACTCAAGAGGTACTTGCCCATTATTTTCTTTGGCGGGAATTTGTTAGTAGGGGGGGCCAGTGATGGAGTAGTGGCGTAGGGGACATGGAAAGGAAAGGGGGGTGGTGAAGTTTTTCTTGACCCATTCCTAAATTTTGTAAATGCCCTTTTTGGCTTTTGTTATATGATGGCGATTGGCGAATGATTACAACATTCACAAGGATGTTCTCTCTGTAAGACTCTTTAACAAATGCTAATTCAAAACTCGTCGTAAACTTTGCTATTTCAAATGGGCCAAAATATTCCCATGGCGATAATCTAAATGGACCAAAACAGATTCTGATGTTAAAAGCAAGTATCGATAGGTAACGATAATAGCTTCAAAGGCTCAAATGTTAAGCAAGAAGCACAAAAATAAAACATATTCGGATTGCTTTCATTTAAAACAGACCAGCCTTTAGCTTGATTTGAATTCGAGCCAGAGTGAAGGAATGGTCCTCCTAGAATTAATTTAACTTGGTAACTCAAGATGCAACAACTTATTGAAACAATAGGCTGTCATATCAGAATTCGGAATTCAAAAGAAGCAGAACTAAGCAGCTTAGATTAAATCTCTGAGGATTCATTCAGCTAAACATACGAAACCTCATATGCATGGATAAACTAGAGCTATGCAAGCTAAGGGCCTTGGATTCAAGTGAGAAAAGGTTCCTTCAAGGAATTGAATTAGATGTAACTTAAATTAACCACTGCATTTGGTTTAGAAACTCCAAACTCTACTTTAGTACGTACAAGATCTAGAAGCAAATGCTGAAAAAGAGGAACTAATATCAGCGCCTAAAAAAGTAGCACTAAGAAATGATATCAAATCACAACGAACATTTTGTTTCCAATACCCTTCTTATTGGGCAAGTGTATTGTGACTGTTGGATCATCCTTCTTCACTAGTTCATTACAATCCTATTTTCACTTTTACAAACATACTTGACCTATGCTAAGAATCATATATTAATATTTTTTTTAATAATTCGTATAAAAATCTCATGACCCTAAACAATAGACAACTTAAACAAGAAGTCAATCAATTGAAAACTCAAGTCATATTTTCAAAAGTCACGATTCTTTAACAGCTTTTCCTTGATCTAAAATGTTTGAGTATAGATAAATTTTCAACAAAATATTCTTGTTTGAAAGATAGTTGACCATTCAATTGCAATGTAAGGTGGGGTTTAAGCACTATAAATTGTTGTTTGTTTAATTTTCAAACCAAAAGATTTCTTGACTGTGAGAAACTCGATGGCTAGGAAGTATATGAGAAAACTTATAGTGATAATGGAGTTAATTATGCTCATTCTTATTAAGGTTCAAGCTATGACCTTGTCCTTCCCTCTTCTCACCTTGATAATGTTGATAGTCCATTAAATAAGTGTTAAAGCATTTTCAAAATTATATGTATATATATTTATTTTGTGTATGTTTCAAAGTGAATGTATTAAAGAGCGTTAATTGAAAAGAGTCCCACATGAAAAAAATAGAAAGTGTAGTTGACATTTATAAGGCTCAACACACTTTAAACACTTAAAATAATGCTTGGGTGTATGGACTTATGTGTATACTCTCATACGGTGCCAAGCACTGGATGCACATGCACGCGTGTGATAGTGGGTCGTAAGGCGCTAGTGGCGCCTTGATGCCGTACTTAGCACGAAACATCGGAGCGATCTAATGGTCATGATCACATTCAATCTGGTGGTTTGATATAGAGCAAAAGATGCATCTTAGGTAGATCCAGTGGTTGGATTTACTGGACCATCGCCAAAGTAAACTGTAAGGTCAAATTAACTTTGATTTAAAGGTTGAGATTAAATAATAACGATCTAATGGTTATTATTAAATAATCATTGATAGTTATTTGATCTGATGGTTAGAATTAAGTGTCTGTTAAAATAGTAGTTTATGACTATTACTTTAGCAATTATGGACAGTTGGATTAGGAGTTAATAAATAAATGTTCAACACAATACGGAAGCAACTGTTGTCCAATTATTAAAAAGAGAACAATTTTTATTTCATCTTCTATTCTTTTTCCTGATACCTTAAGCACTTAAATTTCAAGCCTCTGTCTCTTGCTATAATAGAAAATTTGAGAGTATTCTGGTTTAATTTTTTGTTTGTGCAAAAAATAAATAAATAAACAAACAGAGAATTCTAAGCTCCATTATATCCTGGAGAAATTGTTGCTGTAACCATTTTCATACCATTTCTTGTGGAGGCAAATAATTTCTTAAGGAAAGCGACATTGTAACGCACCTTAGGAGCATTTTGTTTTTCTGCTTTCTTTTACTTTTATCTAACAAATAGCTGCCTTCAAACCAAACTTGAAAGTTATGAAGAAAAGAAAAAAAGAATGCAACCTATTGAATTCCAACATTGCATTCATATTAACTTTCTCAATTGTTTAAGTAAAGCTATCCCTGATGACCTAGTGTATGGACTTGCTAAAGAGTGCTTATCATTTTGCTGTGCTTTTGAGGAAGAGCATCTTTATTCAATTTGTTTGCAAATATATCATAAAGATTTCATGGAAAAGCACTAAGATATCATCTATATGCAGCATCTATGATTTCAAGTTCATACTGAGGTATGAAGTACCTACTCTCTAATCTCTCTTCTTGCTTCAACAAACACTTGAACAACATATTGAGGAAACTTCACTTAACGCCCCTGAACTTTCATAACATTTGCAATTACGCCTCTAAACTTCTAAAACTCTCAATTTAGTGTATCTATCTTTCAATTTTTTTTCAATTTCTTTCAATTCCACCTCTCCTTTAGGATTTAACGGATCCAGGCATTTGTAAAGATTTAAAGGAATTTACAAAAATACATAAGCCTGAATCATTGAATATATATATTCTTAAAAAAAAAATAGGGGTATTTTAAAATTTTTAACACGATTTAACGAATAATTCTAATGAATTGGTGAATTTGAAAAAGAAAATTGAAAGATGAATACGCTAAATTGAGAGGTTTTGAAGTTTATAGGGATAATTACAGTATATGGATGACTATAAAAGTATGATAAAAGAAATAAACACAAACTAAAATATTACACTTGAGAAGCATATTGTGTCTAAACAATTAAAGAGCTGAGAGGTGGCTCCTAAACAAAGCTAGAATTGAGGGTTTCCAGTGGAATGTGTAGTATCGGTTATCAGTCCAAAGACTATTAATAATAAAGGAAAAACTACACTTTACCCTCCCAAAGTTTCACCCAAATTGCAATTTTGCCTCAAAAGTGAAAAAAAATTGCAATGGACCCCAACCAAGTTTCCTAATTTTGCAATGTAGCCAATTCTTCCGAAAATAACCCTAAAAAATCACTTTTTTAAAAGAACAAAAGAACAAAAAAAAAACTAAACAAAAAAAAAATAAATTGGGGGTGGCCAAAGCCACTCCATAGGGCATTCGGGGATATTTTTTAGTTGGTTTTTTTTAAAATAAAAAATAATAATTGATTTTTAGTTTTCTTAACGGCAGATGGACGAATCTACTATTTAGGTATATGCCCATAAACGAGGTACCACTTGTGATCAAAAGTGAAACCGATGGGAAAAAATAAAGTTGTTAAAATCTAAAGGGCAAAAAGGTATTTAACCCTAAAATTAAAAATGATCCTTTATAATAGTCCAATTGCCAAGATTAATGTCTAAACGCCAATGCAATTCATAGCGTTTAAACATGAATATTTAGGTAAGGTCACATCATACACAATAAAAGTAAAGACAATAATTTATAATAGTCCAATTACTAAGATTAATGTCTAAACGTCAAAGCAAGACATAACGTTTAAACATGAATCTTTAGGTAAGGTCACATCATATAGACGATAAAAGTAAAAACGATAATTTATAATAGTCTAATTACCAAGATTAATGCCTAAACGCCGAAGCAAGATGGAGCTTTAGTGACACAATGTTTACACATGAATCTTAAGGTAAGACACATTATAAAGACAATATATGTAAAAGCAATATACATCACATTTATTTTACTTCATTAATCTATTAAGCTTATTGAGCCATTTAAACGAATTTTAAAGTAAAAGAAGACAATTTATATAGTAAGAGATAATGTTTAGCGAATCATTGAATGTTTCCTCCAAAGTTCACATTCAAACCATATTTAGTGAGTTCTTGAACTCAATTCGGCAGAAGTGATTCCATTGCTTTTTCAAGAATATTCGAGAAACATTTTCATGCATAGAACACTTACCAAAATTTTTTTTGAAAGAAAACTTCCAAGTTCTCTCTAGGTGGCTGTGTGATAGGCAAGAAAAGAGAGAAATTTACTTCCAAAATCAAGCCCGTAGCTGTGTGGTGTGCAAGACAAAGAAGAAGAGAAAAGCTAGAGGAAACTAAAAGAAAACCTAAGAAAACAAAGTGTTGAAGTGTAAAAGAATACCAAAGGCCTTAGGTGCCTATTTATAAGAAAATAAATAATAATAAAAAAAAAAAAATCAAAGCCAAAGAACATAAGGGTGGTAGGTAGGGCTGTAAACAAGCAGGCTTGAGTCGAGTTTAGGCATTCTTGAACCGGTTCGTTTTACTGGGCTCAAAATCATTTGTCCGAACTCAGCTCGTTGGAGCCATATCCTAACTCGGGATCGAGCTCGTGTAACGCCCTGCTTTTACAAAAAGATTAAGTGAAATTTTTTCAATTTTTCACGTGACATTACGATCTTAGCAAAGTTAAATATTGGCAACGGAATATATATATATTTAACAGACTTGGAATTAACTAACACTTCAGAGCTTCTAACTAAAATACCTCAAAATAGATATTTAAAGTATGTTTGCATGATTATACATAAGATAGCAGTTGTGCCACATGGGGCGCATATAATTATATAAGTCCTGATATTCTTCCTCTTTATAACCTATATTAACACACATAATACAGAGAGAAAAACAACAATACAAAATACCTAAGTTAGTCTATTGTTTCTCATAATAAATGAATGCTGATTTATTTAATAAATGCAACATGACGCAATAGGGCTTTATAATCACATGTATACGCAATGTATAATCTATGGACACGAATCATAGACATAAATTAAATATAAACATAATCATAAAGCAGTAATACGATAGTTTTAAATGCAGAGTTTTAGGTATTTTACTTTTCTCCACTCCTCTGTTGGCCTAGGCATGGTTAACGTCTTATTTGAAGTCTAGGCTTCCTCACATTTAACTTTTAATTATATTCTTTTGGAACCCAGGCTCCTGGAAACCTGCGTCTTCCCTGGTGACCTAGGTACACTAGTTTTTGTATTTATTATTCTCTTTTTGGGTACTTCCTCATTCATCGAGAACCTAGGAACTCTAGTGAAGCCTTATGTACCCACTGTGGATCTAGATCCCCAGCTTGTTATTTAACAGATTATTAAAATAGTAAAATATGCAAAGTCACATGCGCAAACAAGTAAATAAAGCAGTAGGCACAATATTATAGGAAAAATCCACCAGTTTCACCATCAGTAAGTATAGAGATATTTACTATTTCTGCTCCAAAGATTATCCTCAGAAACTACATAATTATAATCATGTAATAATAATAATAAATTAGTGAAAAGGTACTTTCGAAAATATTTATTATTATTACTACACTTATTCTCAAGAAATCATTTTCCCTTACAACGGCTACAAATTTAAATATAATTTTATACTCATTTTATTCCCATTTAATAAATATCACAAGATCAAATAAAATATCGGCATTAATGTTGCTAACATTTTAAATTAGTGTGACGGTGCTACTAAAATTATTCTCTTTTCCATTAAATACACTTTTCCTTTAAAACATTTTTTTTAGACATATATAGTTTTTGGAACATATAACACATAGTAGACATGTATGTTAAAACAAGTATACAAGTGTCACCTAATTAAGCACACACATATATTTATAGTCTTGCTCCTTTATAACAAATACACTTGTCTTACCTAACACACACACCTATATTTTATAAACACATGCACACACTTCTTTTCAAGTATACAAACTCATTTTTTCTCTTTTCTTCCGTGGCATGCACACACTCAAACTGTAAACACACAGCACACAACACAAATTCTACACTACACTCACACTTTCACAGCAACACACACTTACCACATTTACTCACAAAATTCTCTTCAAACTTTTACACACATCTTTCACTTAATAAAGCAAAACCGATTTTATTCTTAAACTTAGTTATTAAACATTCTCAATTCATCTTTAAACACTCCATTTACCAGGTAGTAGCTTGGGTAATAGCCTGGAAAAGCTCCTCTGTTCAAAAAAAATATCAAAACATAATTATCAACATATATATGTGTGTGTGTGTGTGTGTGTCTTCATGGCTGTAACTCTTTTACAAGAAGAAGAGAAACAAATCATGATTTCAAAGGAACGAATACTTAATTCTAGAGAGTAAAAATGAAAGATTTACTCACTGAAATTCGCATTCAACAAATAGAGAAGAGGGGGAGAAATGGTCCAAAACAGGATATGAAAGTTGTTGGTTTTTTCTTTTCTTTTTTGAACTAAAAGCAAAGAAGGATTCTATTTTGATTTTTATTGCATGTGCTGGAAAATGAGGGCTTTCTAGGCTTCAAGCCTGTTATCTAAGTGCTGGTTTCATAGGAAAAATAAGAGAGTTTTTTTTTTCCTATTGGAGTTCCTGCACTAAAACAGGGGAGAAATAGAAGGCTTACATGAGAGAGAGAGAGATGGAGAGAGTTTGCTGAAGATTTGGTGCATTAATTGGTCAATCCATGGCTATATTTATAGAAGGCTTGTAAGCCTGAGATTAAAATGATACAAACTCTTCAATGGACGGATTTTTGACAGCTGGATAGAGGAGATCTTCATCAAGATTATATAAAATCTTATAAGATTATATACAAAATATCTCATGTAATCATTCAATAGTACAACTAAATCTAGTTCCCTTTGAACCAAACTGAGCTAACTAGACTAACTAGATGAGTTTTATTCATCTGAATCGTTCTCATGCAATGGGTTCAACAATTAAAGAAAGAAAATCAATATCTATGTTTTTACGTAATCTGCAACGCACTGTAATGTAAGGTCGCTCGATCGATACCTAAGTCGCTCGATCAACTTCGATCCAGAATCGCTCGATCGACTTTATTTATCTACAAATATTAAGTCTTTGGCTAAAATATCTTTACTTATCCGACTTATATATATAATTCTATTTAATCTATAACAAAAAATAATTAAGTCTTATGCCTATGTACACACATGCAAATATTAATATCTATGCATTACTATCCTAAGCATGATATTTTCTAGGTATTACAGCTCGGGACTGCTTAGAACCCAATTTCAAGTCGAGTTGGGTACATGAATGACTTGAGTCGACTCGAGCTCGAGCTACACTCAGATTCCGAAAAAAAATTGAAGAACACAGATTCTAAAGATCTCAGACTCTCAATTATCAAACAAGTAATTTCGAGCATTTATAAGCAAACTTGGGGAAAAAAAAACTACACCAATGAAAGAAATATGCTCAAATAAAAAACTTCCCATACACCAAATTGGCACAAAACTACTGCACAAAGGCCTGTGATTGCGAGAGACAGCTACCCTAACATGCTTAGTGGCCGGAGATCACCCAGCGGTGGCCACGCCACCAAAGCCAGCACTGAAGACCCACCAACAATCTTCCTTAGATTCATGCTCAAACCGTCGATTCACCGCAGTGACAGTATACTGACACTCCTCTAGGCCAAAGATAGCGGCCGACTACCACCACGCGTCGTGGTGGCCACCAACGCGCCAACTGTCACAAGTCGCGTATGGAAATGGATGGAAGTGAGGAAGACTGTTCCAGAAGATTGAGTTGAGTAGCTGATTCAAATCCTAAAGATCCATTGCAAGAGGACACGTGTTAGCAGATGCGGCTGTTATGAATAAAGGTGTGGATGGTTGATTAGGGATAAGGATAAGAAGCTTATGTGTCATTCAATGATTGGAGCAAGAGATTGCTGGGCGCTAGCTAAACACGAGTTCTCGTGTTTCTTCTTTTTATTTTTTTTATTTCTTTTTTTTTTTGTGTGTGTCTTGTCTTTTCTTCTTTCTTATCTTCGTGTGAGTGTGTGACAGGGGGATAAGAAATATTTTCTTTTCATTCAGCCACAGCCACACACATGGCTGTGGCATTATTATCAATTTTTTTTAAAATTTTTTTTTTATAATATATACAATTATTTGTATAATTAGTTTTTGAAATAAATTAAAATTTTTAGATAAATTATGAATTTAAATGAAAAATTAAAAATAGCTATGTAGGTTAGATGATTTATTTTATTATATTCTAATTTATTAATTTGAAACTATATTTTTTTTTTAAATATTGTCAAAAAGAAATTAATATAAGATACTAATTAAATAATTTAGTTTATTGTGCATATATTTCTTCAAACTACATATTTTATTTTTATTCTATTATTATAATTTGAAATAGTTAATTTTCTTCAATTTAAAATCTTATTACACACATACACATATAATATATATATATATATATATATATATATATATATATATATATAAAAGTAATATGCATATTTAACATTACAATATAATTATATATGTTTAATCATTTTTTAATAAGTAAAGTTTAACCTGTGAAATATTTTAATTGAAATTGAGTAAATTGTGACTATTTTTACTCTAATATCAAGCTAAATTACCAGTTATTATAAAAGCTTAATCTTGAAGAAAAAAGTAACATATTAACTAATAAATGTAGTTATTCACTAGTAACAGAATAACTAGTAGTCTAGTACCTTTTTTTTTTTTTTTTTTTTTTTGGACTTTCTAGTACTAACGTATTAATTACGATGTAAATGATAACTACTAACATATAAGTCCGACATATTATAATTATTAACTAATAAATAGTAACATATGAACTAGTAATGTATAAGTCTAATATATTATAGTTATTAACTACTAGCATATTAACTAATAAAGTGTCACATATTGACTAGTAACATAATAACTAGTAATTTGTAACATGTAAACTTAACATATTATAATTAGTAACTAGTAACATATAAGTCTAACATGTTATAAATATTAACTAATAAACAGATCAACTAATAAATAGTAACATACAAATCTAACATATCACAATTTTAACTAATACTAAAATATTAAGTATTATCTAATAACTTGTAAAATATTAACTAATAAGGGTAATTACATTTTCCCCCCATCAACTACCAAGAAATGCGCGATGCCCCTCACGAACTACCAACTCAACCAAAATAGATCATTCAACTACCACAGTTACATACTTTGCCCCCTTCTCTCAGTCAGAGTGGTTAAAATAGACGGTCAACGGGTCACGTGCCGTCTAAAAAATTTCTCTTCCTATTTTACTCTCGTCTTTGTTGTCAGTTCATGGGGGCATGTTGGAAGAGGATGGTAGTTCATGGAGGAAAAAAGTAATTACCCCCATGTACCAAAGTTATAGTTTTTTTTTTTTTTTTTTTTGGTGTAAATGCCAACAATTCTTTTTTACAATTCAAATCAATTTCTTCATATTTTTATCTGAAAAGGTTTAGAGTTACATAATTAAACTTTTATATTTAAATTTGTATTGATTTGTTCATATTTTTATGCTATATTTTTATGTAATTTGTATTGATTTGTTCATATTTAAATATCGATTTGTATGTATCCTCCCCTGATTTGTAGTTTATGTAATTTCTTCATATTTTTATGTTATACTAATTGATTTGTTAATCTCAATTTGTATATTCAATTTTATTGTTGAAAATAGTATGTCATTTGTGTAATTGTAGCTGAATATGGTTGTTTGTATATATAATTTTCTTGGTATATATTACCTACACGGCAATCACCAACAGCAATTCTAGTAAAATATGAAGTCAAAGATGTTATCATAAATCGTGTGCTTCCTCTAGCAAACCTTTTTACCCTTTGAGGATTGTCACTTGAAAAACCGCATACAAAAAGCTGAAAGAAAAAGACCAACGTCTTAATCATGAGAGGATACATACATAGACCAATTTAAAAGAACAATTTAAATATAAAAATTTAATTATGTAAACTTAAACCTTTTCAGATAAAAATATGAAGAAATTGATTTGAATTGTAAAAAATAATTTTTAGAGTTTACAAAAAAAAAAAAAAAAAAAAAAAAGAAAAAACTATAACTTTGGTACATGGGGGTAATTACCTCCCCCCCCCCGGTGAACTACCATATTCTTCCAACATGTCTCCATGAACTGATAACGAAGACAAGGGTAAATAGGAAGAGAAATTTATTAGACGGCACATGACGGTCACGTGACCCATTGACTGTCTATTTTAACCACTCAGACTAACGGAAGGGGGCAAAGTTTGTAATTGTGGTAGTTGAATGCTCTATTTTGGTCGAGTTGGTAGTTCGTGGGGGCATCGCGCATTTTTTGATAGTTGATGGGGGGAAAAGGTAATTACCCCTTACTAATAAGTTATAACTATAAACTATATATATATATACATACAAATATTAAGTAACTTATACACACACACACACACACATATATAATAATACACGTATACATATTGAGTAACCTATAGTTAATTATATTTACTTGGTATATATGAATTAACTAGATAATATATTAGTTTATGAACTATATAACTAGTTAGTATATATATAATATAGTAATTAGCAGTCTAGTAATATTAGTTAATATCATATATGTTAATGTTAATATTAAATTATAATAGTTTGTATATAATGTCACACACTAACAAGCAACATAATTACATATTAACTAACTCTCTTAGTACTTATATTCTATGTTATCTAATCTAGTATATATTAACTAAGTTACTATCATGTATTTATTCGATATATTAATACTTATGATAATGATTAATGATTAAGTTGTGATTCTATTGACTTTTTTTATATTATGTAAAACACAATGTCATTATTGCACTTGCATATATTCATACATACATTAAGAAACTAAATATGGTATTGGTATGAATTTGTATACATTATACTTACGTTACATTATGCGCCTATAATATTATAGTACTTATGAGTTATGAATTATGAATTATGTGATCCAACGATTTCTAAGAGTCTAATGATAATCTTTGGATCATATATATGATCATATTAATATATGCATATGATATAATATAATGATAAAATGTTATATCATATGATCGTGTGATACTTATATGAATCATATGATCATATTGCACAATGCTAAATCATTGGTTACTTCAATACTAATCACTTAATTTAATAATATATGAACCACATTGTCATTGTACTTTCATATATTCATACATACATTAAGAAACTAACTAACTAACTAACTAACTAACTAACTAACTAACTATATATATATATATATATATATATATATACTATTCATATGAAATTGTATATATACTTGTGTGACATTATATAGTTATAATATATCTATAATAAATAAGAAGTAATGAAATATGATAATGTAGATATAAATATTAGGTAACCTATATAAATACATACTTATCTCTCTCTCTCTCTCTCTCTCTCTCTCTATATATATATATATATATATATATATATATATATATATATATATATATATATATATATATATATATATATATATATATATATATATATATATATATATTGATTAAGGTAATGAGTCGGGCAATTGAGCTAGGTCTAGCTTTATACCATCTAAGCTCACGAGCCCCCATCGAGCTTAGTCGAGCAAGTCGGGTATGTATCACTTACAAAGGCGGAACGACGTATATAGGTGGGGGGACGAATGTAAATTTATAAATTTGTCCCCCCAAAATAATTTTTTTGTCTCCCCTAGAATTTTTTTTTTTCTATATTTTGACCCCTCTTTTATTTTAAAAGACCAGAAATATCATTGTTTCTACCGTTCCTTTCTAACCAAATACCCAAACTTGGTTTCTTTTTTTCCTTGAGACTTGAGCCCACGTTAGATCACAAGCCAGTCAAGCATGTTGCCTACACTTCTGCAATTAATGCTCACGCAATCACCAAGTCGTCTGCATTTGCAGGCCCTTGTTGAGTTGTTTCTACCGTTCATTCTTTTCTCCCCTACACTCTCAAGTCTCAATTCTTAGTTCAGTTTAGCCCATTTCCTTTCCCAGTTTCGCAGCTACCTGGGACACCGAATAATGTAAGCAATAACTCTTTCTCTCAACCCTTTTGCTATGCATTTATATAAGCAGCACTCACCACTTGATGCACTGATTGTACTATAAATTTATTTGCCCTTCTTTTGTTCTCTCAAATATATGCAAAGGTGGACTGGTGGTGGCGGACCTAGCTATGATTTTCTTGCTGGTTTTCTTCTAGGCGGTGCTGTATTCAGAACTTTAGCTAATGTTTTTGCTCCTCAGGTGATTGGATATCCTACTTTTATTTTTAATGAATATCGAGGAAATGTATGAACCATAACTTTGATGGGTCTATCCATTATCTGTCTATTGATGAATATTAAGCATACTGCATACACAATCTAGAGACTTAGAGTATCTTTCTTCTTCCTAACTATATATCAAGGTTATTGTTTTATTTTTATAAAGAAGATGAGATAAAGGGAATGAATAAGCACATTGTTTCAATTGCAATTATACATCATTCTGTGTAAATATTTCATTGTGAATTGTGATATACCATGCGGCATATTCTATTTTGGGATATACCATGCAACATATTCTTTTCACTTCAAAGATGATAATGGATGAATTTTATTCCATCAGCGATTGCGTCGTTGAGCATAATTTGAAGGAAAAGCCATGTTCTTGTTTGGGATCTTTTATTTTTATTTTTTGTACATGTCTATAGAAAAATAGGAAACTTTCTTGATGTCTTCTAAGATAATTCTAAAATAGACATGTAACTTTTGCATACAGTAATGACTTACAATTTAATATGGAATTAAATTTAAGGCTTTTGTATTTTTTATTTTAGATAAACACATACAAACATACATATAGAGAAAAACTACATGTATCTATGCACTTATGTACGTAGTTATGTATTTAATAAGTTCGTCCTCCCTTACCCAAAATCCTGGTTCCACCCCTGTTATTTACTTGCTAATCGAGCGAGTTTCTATAATAATGAGCAGGTTTGTACAGTGCCAAGCTCAAGTTCGAATCGAGCTTAACTGAACAAGTATCGAATTGGACCTCAAGCACCGCCGGCTCGTTTACAGCCCTAGTGGCAGGCTAAGACAGGGGTAGAATGGTAATTTGGCTTGACTTGTTGATAAGTTTTTCAAAATATCTTTAAATCACTTTTGTGTTCACACTTGCTTTATTAATTTTTTTTCTTACTTTCATTATTACGTTGTGATATTTGATGAGTTAGAGTTCAAATGCATTTTGACTTAGGTGGCCGGTCATGTGGTGTTATTTTAGCCAGATTTTCTCTTTTCCAAACAATTGGATGATTTAAAACACCGCTTTTTAGGCAAAATTGAAATCGTCTAATTGAATTCTGACTTCACCAAACTCAAATGGCAATCAGTTATTTACTAAATATGGTCCATAATTGACTAAAATAGATTTGTCAATCCCAAAATTTAGAAATAAAGCAATAGTCAAAAAGTGTCATTTTGGTAGATGAATAGTAACTTACACGTTAGAAATCGAAAAAAAAAAAATGAATTTTTTTTCTTCGAGAATCTACCACATGGTAGAATATCCTGATATAAGAACTATGGGTTTTTGTTTGACTCAATCGGAGTACATATGACCCAGTTTTTATCTATTCGAAGTTTTAAACTTTAAAAGTTACTTTTGTCTCTTAAAGACTTAAAAACTTGATAAGAAAGTTCTCAAATTTTAGGGATTCTTCTAAAATAATTATACAAGCTTAATGATAATGTTTTCTCAACATTCTCATCGAGTTCTATAATAGTTTTATGAGACTAAAATTTTTCGGGTGTTACAATATACATTTAATAAATTACTTAAAACTCTTATAAAAACTTATGACCATAGAAAAGTGGTATGATTTTATGATTTTTATCCAAAAGTCACGACTCTAAACCTATTTTGGAGATTCTTCTAAAACAATTATACAATCTTAATGATAATGTTTTCTTAATATTCTCATCGAGTTCTATAATAGTTTTATAAGACTAAAATTTTTTGGTGTTACAATATACATTTAATTAATTACTTATAACTCTTATAAAAACTTGTGACCATAGAAAAGTTGCATGATTTTATGATTTTTATCCAAAGGTCACGACTCTAAACCCCCTCCCCCTACGCCCAAATTACTGAAAACATCAGTTCCTTCTCCATTTTGTCAAATTCAAAAAGTTTCGTTTCTGAATATCATACAAAGTAATAACCAATCTCCAACTATTTATGCATGAGAAAGAGTTTATAACCTTACATATGGTCTTCATATGTTCTACTTCCAAATGGGAAAACGACTAAAGGAATGGAAAAAAGAAGCTATTATGATGGTTTTGATTTTACTTGTGCTAATCAAAGTCCAAGTTGGTGAACCTAACCCTCCCTCTCTCCCTCCCACTCCACTTCCCCGTCGTCTTGTCTCCCTTCTAGAAGGGAACAACCCGCTTATGCTGAAAGAACTCCTTACAAAGGCACATGGATGTGGACAACATTTTCATCTTAATTCTCATGCGTATGAGCTTTGCTATGCCCAATGCTTACCTTCAGGCATGCGACATCTGCACTTTGTTATTTGTATGTTTGTATTGTTTTGGATAAACCCATCATGCAGTGTTTGTATTTTCTTTTTTATTTTTAAGTTGGAATGTAAAAACAATATATGAATTATTGGATTTTAACTAAAACACTATGGCTTAAAGAAAAACTAAAATAGACACAAAACACTAAAAACATGTAGAAACTATTTTCAAAATTGTTTAAAATATGCCCTAATAGAGATCCAAATAAGGCCCAAAAGACTAAAATATACGCAATAGGCCCATTACTTGATATGCAGATAACGTATGATAACCACAATAATCGTGCGGATGCGGATGCAGATGCAGATACCTAAAAGTGATCATAACCGCATTATGTAGATGCGGATGAGGATATTGCCAGTAACCACATCTGCATCCGCATGCACAACCCTAACAATGATAGTGTGTGGCAATATTCGGGACATCAATATTGTACTATAGGTCCCTCGAGACAATGCCCAACTCTACCGAGAAGTTGTTAAGGGCTCAATGGTTAAGGGCTTGGATAGACCATATGGAGGATAATTATGACTGTTAATTATAATATACTTATTATACATTTTTCCTACATTAAAATACATGTGACATGTTACCAGAATTATGCCTATCTTACTTTCATAAGGGCATAATAATGGCGGCAACACTAACCCACTTTGTAAAACCCATAAAATTGTTGGTTAATAAAGTTTGAGGAATGTAATTTGTACCGAAGGCTCATTGCATGAACAAGTTCCATAACAATTCACTTACTAAGTCATGGACTTACGAAGTTACTTTCTACATGTGAAACACCTCGATGTTTTGATGATTAGCAGTTTGCCATGTCATTGAGTGAGCATTTCGTTGGGATGAAGATTCCGAGCAAATGGCTCGCATTGTTAGGTTTGCATAGACTGATTGGAATGTTATAGTAATATTCATTTGGAAGCTCTGAGTCTATAGTGATGATAAATAAGGATGTTTAAAGATATTTTAGTCTGTCTCATATCATTTATTTCCTTTTTCCACTATAGTATACTCTGTATATTAGTGTCGTGTAGTGATTTTATGCTAATAACTAGTTAATTAGTGTGAAGGCACTAAGAGTTTTTTTTTTTATAAGTAAGAAGATTTTATTAAAAAAAGAGTAAAGCTCCCTAAGTACACAGGAAGTATACAGAGGAACCACCCAGCTAGCCCACAAAAACAAAGGAATGCCAAAGACAAAGAAAAGCCCCAAAAACCCAAAAAACAAAGGTAAGCCCCCAACAAACACCCAAGAAGCAAAAGAAGCACCCCAAAACCACAAGAAACCCAAAAGAACTCACAAAAAAGGTAAGCCCCCAACAGACACCCAAGAAACAAAGGAAGCTCCCCAAATACAATAACAACCCCTACCAAGCACCCAAACCTGCCCCGAAAGCCCCCAAACTAAAACCCCCTACAACATAAGAGCTTTTCCTTTCCAACGCTTGGAGGAAGTGCTAGTATCGCCATAATTGATGGAGCTCTTCTAATTAAATAGCTCCCTCTTGCCTTTTGTTTTCTGGCGAGCAATCATCTTGTCCCGATGGATATCTTCTTCCAAGGCATCCAAGATAGCCAAAGACTCCTCATCTTGAAAACCATCCATCTCCCAGTCCAAGGGCAACCCCTCCCAAAAATCATTGTCCTTCTCCCAAAGAACAATCTCCCCATTTTGATCAAACCCAACAGGCCAATTCCGAGGTTGGGAAGAGCCATTGCCCTCTACGGGTGGAGGAAAACTTGGCGGGGAGGGAAGACTTTCCACTCCAACATCCTCAACCTCCCGAGGCGGAGGGTTGAAGAACCCCTTCCGAAGGAAGGTTTTCTTCGTCGAACCCGCATACTTCTTCACTGGAGGCGCTGTAACTGAACCCTTACAGACAAGCGTCTTTGAAGCTACCAGTGAATTAGCTAACAACACCTCATTCTATTTCACAGAATGGCCTACCCTGAGTTCTCTAGCCATTCTGTAGTATCTCTGGAAGGGCTTAGAAGGCTGCAACACAGGAAGAGAACAACGGATCTTCTCTCCCAACACAGCCGCCCCTGATGGAGAAGGAAAAGCGACCAAACTAGCACCAGCCTCGATTGAAGAGTTTAGTAGAGGGGTGTGAACAGAATCCACTTTAGACCTAACCGGAGCCGGAGCGACGTCCATGAACGCCGGAGGCAGCAAATCCAGAGCCGGCAAAGGGGGGAAAATGAAAGGGGAGGGAGGCATGACGGGTATGACCGCCGGAAACGACCCACCCCCAGAGCTTGACACCTCCTGACCCACCCCATAATTTGCCACCGACGATATCTCTGGCCGAAGAAGACTCCCATGAACGGCCGTCGGAATCGCACCCACAAGAACTTTCAGCTGCTACAAAACTTTAGGTTTAGATCTCTGAAGAAACCAACCCAAACGAATGCCTTTGCGAAAAAGGCCCTTCCTAGACCCAGAAGACCGCCCCAACCTATTCCCAAAAACATGGCCCAAAGCCACTTAAAGGCTAACGAGAAAATTTCTCCACGTGTACAAGTTCAAATTCAAAAAAGACCCCCTATCTAGAAATGCCCCACCTCGTGCAGAGAACCTAGGAGAACGAAGCTGCTTACCCATCGGAAAAAGAGGTTTGTCCAAATCCAACCGAACAACTAGAGGGATCACCTTCACAGGGATGGGCGTCTCCTTTGCTACCGGCACCAGAGCCGAACACACCACTGTCGTATATGAAGGCCCTGACCTATCGAAAGATAAACCCAATGTTTCCCCTTCCTTCTTCCCACCCAGATTGGCCGTCGCAAACCGAGGACCAACTCCCACAGCCCACCGCAGCAGAAAGAAAGGCAGAAATCTTACTCAACTCACCAGAAAACTTGCGTTAGCCCCAACCTCCGCGACCCTCCGGGATCAGAACGAACCCTCTCCGACCACCCAACCCAAACACCGCCGCCTCTAAGAACCAGCCATCTTTGTTGCCACCTCTCCGGGCAATCAACAACTTTGATCCTTCCCTGTAAGACTTGATAAACTCTTGTTCTCCAGGAAAGCCCAAAAGAGTTTCCATCGTCGAAACAAGCCATGCAGAACAATGGGAGCTCAGGACGACCGCTCCATGGAAGCCCTGCCTCTTCTCCTCCACCCGCAACACTGACGCCCCCTCCAAGACCGAAAGGACAAAGGATTTTGACTCCACAAGGAATCTCCTTTCCATTTCGAGGCACACCCAAGCTCAAATAACCAACCCAGAACGGAAACGCATTCTCTCCGGAGAAAACAAAAGCCCACCAGCTAAGCACCCTACCGAACTATGAGGAGCGACCCAAGAAAGCACTTGAAGCACGAAACCCAGACCCGAGTGATTGGACCGAGGAACGAAGGAGGGACCTAGCTTGACGAGCTCACACGCGCCGACGCTAGGCAGAGAGGAGAGAAGCGGACCTGAACGGTTGAGAGTACCCGGTTAAGCATAGAAAATAATTTGCAATATATTGATAAGGCACTAAGAGTAACACTCCAAGTTAAATATTTTAACTGTTTATTTTAGAGGTGTTATACATACCCGTACACAAGGCATTGTAACATGCATGTACATTAACCCTCGTACAGTGGATGTTAGCATAACATACCAAATTCCTATTGTAACACCCCGCTTTTACAAAAAGCGTAAGTGAAAATTTTCGAATTTCCACGTGACATTACTAACTTATCAGCGGTAAATATTGGCAACGGAATATATGTAAATGTAATATAGATTTGGGAATAGATTGACACCTCAGAGCTACTACTGAAATACCTCAAAATATATATTAAGTCAGTAAGTATAATTATACAAACAGTGATAACAGTCATGCCTCACAGGGCAAGATAGTCATTCAAGCCAAATATATACATATAACTGAAGGATCATAAGTATTATCTTAAGCTAAGTAGGGTGAACTACAACAGGGTAGTCCCAAAAAGAGAGGCTGTCTAGCCGCTAAATCAGGGACCATCTATAAGTCGGGATAGTCCTGATATTCCTCTTCTTCATAACCTAAATCATTACATAGTATAGAGAGAAGACAACAACATAGAATACTAAAGTGAGTCCACTGTTTCCAATAATAATATGAGTGCTGATTTATTTAATTAATGCAACACAATGCAATGGCCATATAATCCCATGTATATACAAAATATAATCTATGACCGCGACTCATAGACATAAGATGAACATAAATGTAATCATAAAGCAATGACAGTTTTAAATGTAGAGTTTTAGGTATTTCCCTTTTTCCACTACTCTGTTGGCCTTGGCACAGTTAGCGTGTTATTTGAAACCTTGGTTTCCTCACTTAACTTTTAATTATAATCTTTGGGAGCCTTGGCTCCTGGAAACCTTGGTTTCCCTGGTGACCTTGGTACACCAGTTTTTGTATTTATTAATCTTTTCAGGTACCTTCTCATTCACTGAGAACCTTGGAACTCATGTGAAGCCTCGCGTACCCACTGTGGATCTTGATCCAACAGCTTGTTATTAGACAGGTTATTAAAAATAATAAAATATGCAAATCCACATGCGCAAACAAGTAAATAAAGCAGTAAACATAATATTATAGGAAAGTCAACCAGCTTCGTCCTCAGTAAGTATAAAGATACTTACTAGTTTCTGCTCCAAAAGTCTTTCTCTACAACTGCATAATTTCAATCATGTAGTAATACTAAATTAATGAAAAGGTGCTACGAATATGTTTACTACACTTATCCTTAAAGTATTATTTTAACGATCGTTCTAACACTTCCGCTTTTGGTTTAATCAAGATATTGAATGACATCTTAGATTATTGAATAATGAAACTAAAACATCCTCTTTTATTAGCCATTAATCCAACTAGTATATTGATATATGTCTCCCACTCATACCCATATATATATATATTATGTACACCTTGTAGCCAAAATAATCCTTTCTACACACACAAATATTGGCCATATACCCATATACACTCACTCACTAATTTTAATATTCTCATTCATGCAGGGAATTCCAACATACATCTCACACACAATTCACTTCACACCTTCATTTTTATTAATCAACACACATACATTTCAACAGTTCATTTACACACAAAATATTAAGGCAAAGTTACTATCTTGCTTATTTAAAACTTCATAGGTGTAACTCTCTCATTATAAGAGGAGAAACAACCCATGATCCTAGGGAACAAATACTGAATTTTAGAGAGTGAAAAGGAAGATTTACTTACCAAAATTCGTACCCAACAGATTGGATAAAAGGAAGGGATCTAATTCCAAAACAGAGTGCTTAAAATGAGTTGGAAGTTGCTGGTTTTTGAGCTAGAATCAGAGAGGGATTTCAGATGTTGATTTTGGTGTTTTGTGGGGAAACAAGAGGAGGTTTAAGGCTTCATTTCTGGCTCATAAGTGCTGGTTTTCATAGGGGAGTGAGAGAGTTTTCCCATGGAAGATCCAGCACCAAAACAGTGAAGGGAAGGGAAGCTTACGTGAGTGGTATAGGGAGAGCTTTGGCTGATTTTTGATGTCTCATGCATGCTATATATAATAACTTTGAATGGTTGAGATCAAGCCAGCACAATTCCTTCCAATGGTCGGATCTTTGACAGCAACAGAGAGAGATATCCATGCAAGATCATGCAATATCCAATATTAGATTTTTTTTTCCATATCTAGTGTCATAATTAGATTGTACTACCATATCTAGTTCAATTTCAACCAAACTAAGCTAACTTAGGCTAACTGAATGGGTTTCAATCATTTGGAGCCGTCCACAAGTAATGGGTTCAAAATCAAAGGTAGAAAATCGCTCTCTGCTATTCACCCGTAAGCTGCGTCGCACTAGATAAAATCGCTCGATCTAAAATTAGTCAATCGATCGACATCGACCCATAATCGCTCGATCGATCATAAAGTCGCTCGATCGATTTCACATTACTCCCAAAGTCTCTCGATCGACATCAGAATCGCTCGATCGACTTTAACTTTACTGATCCATTTCTCTACATGCATATATATATATATAATTTTATTAGACTAATAGTAATTCTTTAGCCTTATACTTATGCATGAACATATTTAATAACCTAAGTATGGCGTCTTTCCCAAGCATTACACCTATATAGGTAATCTGTAACATACTGGTACCCCCAACAGGAGGCACCGTAAACATACAAGTTATGTCGTCATACCGGCACCCCATTTCAAGGTAATTGTGGCTTATATTGAAGACTCGTGATCATCGTGTAATCATAACGCATACCGACTCCCCCTTTAGGATAAAAACTCATACTGGCACCATCGTTGGGTAATCGTAAATCTCATTCCAACCCATATTCAGGGCAATTGTAAATCTCATCTATATAGCTCTTAAAGTTTCCATATCTTTCTATCATCTTTCATTTTTAAAACATGCTTGATAAATAAATCATAGTTTGGGTTTAGAAATAACATCATGCAAATGAAATACAATTAGAGCTCACAACATATAGGAAAATCGTGTCATTTCTCGCTTCTAGAAAAGTCATAGTTTTCACATACAATCTAATGCAAAAATAATTTGTTTATCTACTTCTGATGAGTGCAAAATATTGAATATTTAAACCCCTTAATTTACATTAGTTAATTCTTTAGCTGTGTCTTAATCTAATGCTTTGTGTTTTTAGTGTCTTATAGGTTGTTAAAGGAAAACGGCAGCTTTAAGGTGAAAAATGAAAAGTTTGGAAGAAAGTACACTTTGAGAAGACTTAGATGATGTGGTTATGTTTAACCAAATCAATGAAAGAATTAAATCGAAATTTCTCTAATTTGAGTCAAAATCGGATTAGATTAAATTTCAAATTCTGCACAGGTCATAGTATTTTTTAACCATAACTTTCTGTTCAAGTATCGGATTAAGGTGAAACTAGCGGCGTTGGAAAGCTAACTTAAAATAATACAAATCATAGTGAAATAGGATTTTCCTAATTCGGACATCTGATATGCCAAAAGTATCCCGCAATATAAGAACACAAATCTGGACGAATCCTATTCCGATTTGTACTAGGATTGCTTCCTAATTTGACTAGAAGATTGAAGTAAGATTTTTATGGGATCTCTAGGGCTTCTAGGGTTTGTTTGCTCCCTATAAATAGACTGCTAAGCCTCAAGAAAAGGAGATGGAAGATCAGAAACAAATTCCAAATATTTTCTCCCTTTTAATTTAGTTTTTCTTTAGGTGTAGGTTTTATTTTTCATAATCATATGTAACTAAATTCTCAACTAAGGTTGAGGATGAAGCCTCACCATTTAAGAGCAACAATATTTTCATGTAAATTTATACTATCCGATTTTATAAGTTTTTTATTTCTAATTGTTCTACTTCAATTTAATTATTGAGATGATTATTGGATATCTATCAAAACATTGGATTTTCATTGTTTTTCGTTTTACGGATACATTTGATGATTTGGTTTAAACTGAATATCTTTTGTGGTTTGTGCAAAGAACGGATTAATTGAATGATTTAATTAATTTTTGAAACATAGTAGAACATACATACATAAGATTGGTATGATGAGAACTTCGAATATGTATTGATGAACATGAGAATATGTTATTATGATTTGGTGAATGTGGATTCCTAAACCTTAGTGTTTTTATTTTGTTTTATTTTATTTATGTTTTCTTTTTATCAAAAATCAAAACTTTTTCGGAACTAGGTTAGGATTTACAACCCGAACTAGAGCAACCATTCTGATTTCTCGTAGCAAGCTCAAGCCTCGAGAAATTATGCTCCCCATCTTGAATATCCGCAGTTTGATAACCAATCTTCTCATCCTTCATCCTACAATCAATCGGCACCACAGTCATCATTGGAAGACACTCTCAAGGCCTTTATGCATCTCACAAGCCAAGCTATTAGTGACATGAAGAATTCTACTATGGCAAACACCTAGGCGATTGCCAAGATGAAAGGACATATTGATTATCTGGTTGCTGAATTCAACAGAATAGAGGAAGAAGAGTTTCAAAGTCAGCTGATAGCTAGAGGGTACTTCATGATTGATGGGGATGAATCCAACAATTCTTGTCATGAACATTTCCAAGCTACCACCACACTTGAGAGTGAGAAAATTATTGATAACGATGAGGAGGAAGAAAAAGATGAGCACTTGGAGTCTGTTAAGCACATAGAGAAAATTGAGCCCCCGTCAACTCCAAATTTGTCCAATGACAAGGAAATGAGTATTGAAGCTCATTCCTTCATTGCCATCCCTTTTGAGACACTTCATGAGCCCCAAGCTTCAGTTCTTCAATGTCTCAAAGAGCCATCTTATGATAAATTTGTCAAGGATTTATGCACACATGGTCACAAATCTAAGAATCATCTTCCTAAGAAGATCATTCGAAGCAAGCAAGTAGGCTACCTGAGATGGCAAAACACTCCCAAACTTACATTTTGCTAGTCCCTTAGCAAAACAAAATAAAAAATAAAATCAAAGCAAGAAATATAAATCCGTTGTTGTGGGAGAGACAATTGCATTTAGCATATGCAACAAGTCTTTTAAACCCCTAGGACTCTCTAGTGAACGAGTTAAGTCTCATGAGGGTTTGCCAGGAATGATACCCACAAACATTTTAAAGCAATATGTTGTTGACTAACAAGAACTTCTACACAAACACATAGTTCACACATCATGAGCCGGTTTAACAAAGTGAACATCACAATCACATCATTAGGACATCAAAAATCATTTAACTCATAGTTAGAAAATTGAGACAACATATGCTCAAAATAAGTGTAAAGTGAGATTAACATAGACTTATGATGTTTCAATTTTTTGTCAAAGCTTGTGTACCCCAAAATTCATAAGAATTCTTGCCAGATGAAAACAACTAAGGCTTAATTTATTTATTTTTGGTGTAGGCTGTGCAATGCTTGACTTTGCTTTCTAATTGACCTATGCAACGAGTGTTGGGCTAGTGACTCCCAAACCAGATGGCTTTAGGGCACTAGATGTAGAGACGTTCCTAAAAACTTAATTACTCAAGTCAAAAAGGCTACGAAGTCAAACTAGCCATACAATCAACCAAATTGAATTTCTCATCTTTTTACGCGAACACTCAATGCTTAGTGAGGCAAGAGGTCCGGTTACTCAATGAGGACTCAAACTAATGATATTATTTCTTTTCTTTTTCTTTTTATTTTTTTTAATTAATTTTTTAAAAAAAAAATTAAGCCAAGGTTTCATCAAAAAATCTTAAAACACATATTCCTCAATTCAAATATCATACCTCACAGAACCAATGCTAATGTGCTTGTGATAAACAATTCAAACAAGTGATGTCTCTCTAATCCAACAGATACATCAAAAGATTCAGGTTTATACAAACATGCAGTGTTCAAGATATTAAACAAACCAATGATATGCAAACCACAATTGCGATGAAATCATGCTCAATCAACAACCTAGCACAATAATTTTATTTTATTTTGATTTTTTTTTTTTTTTTGAAAATTTTCTAGATCAAAAGGACAACTAAACAAGCAAACAAACAGACAGACAGAGTGTTTTTCCAACTTCCATAATGAGTTTACTTACCTTCAATGCTTAATTCTAATCCCATACATACTAAAAGATCTAACTTCCTATTCTACAAATTCAAATCCTAATATTAGCGAAACACTAATCATAGAACCTAAACACACTTATAAACCTAAAACATATTTCAGAAATCCTAATTCAGGCTTTCAGGGCAATCAGGATCGATCCTAAGGGTTTTGGAATCATTCTTGGTTGTGTGGGATCAATCTTGAAAGTTTAGTGATCGATCTTGATGGTTGGGATCGATCCTGAGGGGACCAAGATCAATCCTACCCTACTGGGATCAATTTAGTCTGGCAGGGATCAGTCTTGCCTGGCAGGGTTTATCGTACTTAAGCAGGGATTGATCCAAGGCCGATCCGGCTCCTGTTTCGGGTCCTTTTGAGCTACTAGTATGCAATCCAATCAAAATCAAACGTCCCTAGGATTCTACAACTCTCGGAAACGTTCAAGAATTTATTTAGGTGTCAAGGTTACATTCTTGATATGAAACCATCAAGAGTTTACCTTGATTACCATAAAACTTGTTGTGTGCATGTGCGCGCGCACTTACAATATATATATATATATTAATCATTGTACACGTAAAATCATAAACACTCCATCTAAAATCATAACCTTTCTTTTGAAACCATCAAATAAGGGAAACATATAAAATATAACTTATTCCTTTGAAAATAATCCCGTGGAATACATTTTTCCTTTAAAACGAATCATCCTGTGGAATACATTTTTCCTTTAAAATGAATCATCCCAACACAAAAACATGATTCAAACAATCAAATGTCATGGTTAGGAAAGAAATACAACAAGAAACAACAAGGTTATCAAAAAAGAACAAGGCTAGACAGTTGATAGGCTTTACCTTGAGGGGGGGAAAAAAAAGAAAGGATTGAATGATCAAGGTTCTACCTTCGAGACTGACGGAAATCACCAATTTCGGGCTCCTCTCACCTCTCTGCTTCACTCTCACACCCTTGGAGACTAGAAAATCATGTATGTGAAGTTCTTTAGGATTTTTAGGCTTAAAAAGGGTTGAAGGTCGAGTTTTTAGGGTTTGAGACGCTCAAAATCAGGTTTCTGTCGAGATATGATCAATCCTATCGATGGGAGGATCAATCCTCACTTTTTTCTTTTTAGAAAAACACAAGGACATTATGGAAAAATATAGTTAATACACTTTGGTTTACAATCCATGTGCATTTTTAATAGAATTGGCATTTTAAAAATGATTTTATTATCGGAGTGGTACATGACCAATTTGAAAGTCAACATAGTTGAAAGAATTGAGCTTGGTGTAGGGGGGGAGGGGTGAATAGGTGTTCTCAGGGGTGTACATGCGGATGTGATGCGGTTATTTGTAATCTCCGCAATCGCATCCGCAAAATGTGGATATTTCTTTTAGATATCCGCATCCGCATATTAGATAATGGACCTTTTGAGCTTTTTTTGGGTCTCTATTAAGGCATATTTTAAACAATTTTGAAAATAATTTAGGCCGATTGTTAGTGTTTTAGGCTTGTTTTAATTTTTTTTAAGCCCTAATCTTTTGAAAATATATTGATTTCACATTATTTTTTAAAATATATTGATTTCACATTAATAGTCGTCTGCATGTACACCCCTAGGTGTTATGCAATAATATGCCGAATTAAAAACTATTAGAATTGAAATCAAATAAATCACCACTCCAAACAATCATCAAAATAACAAATTCAGTATGCTTTCATTTAAAACAATGGGGATTGAAGCTTAGAGTGAATTTACAACTCAAGTTCAAGGAATGAATAATATCAGAAAGTTCCAACAAAGTCATATGAGCAATTGATTCAATCCAAATTGTAGTCTTCTGGGTAGCTTAACTATGCATTCAACAAGAGACTTGACAAATTTAAAAGGAAACTAGACTAACCTCTAGCTTGATTTGAATTCAAGCAAGAGTTGAGGAATGGCCTCGCGAGAACTAATTTAACTTGGTAACTCATGGGGAATGACTTGGTTTCATTATGTATTCAAGACGGAACAACTAATTGGAACAATAGACTATCCTATCAAAATTCAGAATTCATAAGCACAACTAAGCAGCTAGATTAGATAGACATTAATTTTGCTGTATTTAGTTTAGAGTAAATATTGTAAGTGCACAGACTGACTTTTCAAAGATAAACAAGGGCTATGGAAGCCAAGGCCCTTAAGGTGATTGAGATACCAAACACACTCAGAAGGGCATCGCAAATAAGTTTATGTTCAGAGTCAATTAGCTACTGAGCTGAATTAAGATTCATAAGAACTTCAGGTGATTGAAATTAATCGAGGGGGAACTTTCTGGTTTTGGAAGCAACAAAGATATATGGGAAGCACTCAATTAAGTGGCGTGACAAAACACATCCATGACACCCCAATTCTTTTCCAATCGCTAATCATGTCCATCTCCTTTGAACCAGTACCAGGATCATGTTTATTTTTAAGGGTAATTACTTTTTCCCCCATGAACTACCAAAAAATGCACGATGCCCCAATGAACTACCAACTCGACCAAAATAGAGCATTCAACCACCAAAGGCAACCCTTTTTCCCCCTTCCGTCAGTCAAAGAGGTTAAAACAAACGGTCAATGGGTCACGTGACCGTCACACGCCGTTTTACCCTCATTTTCTTTCTCTTTTCCCCCCATGAACTACCACCATCTTCCTCTTTCCCCCCATGAACTACCACTGTCGTCTAACATGTCCCATGTAAAACGGCACATGACCCGTTGACTGTTTCTTTTAACCCCTCTAACTGACGGAAGGGAGGAAAATGGTTATCTTTGGTAGTTGAATGCTCTATTTTGGTTGAGTTGGTAATTCATGGGAGCATCGCGCATTTTTTGGTAGTTCATGAGGGGAAAAGGTAATTACCCCTTATTTTTAAGATACATATTGGACTTTATTTAGACCAAATTACAGCAGTTACTTGGCGTGAGGCGGACCTACATTATCTCGACCACAGCTCGACTGATAATGTTTCCGTGGTTGAGATCATGGAATGCTTCGCCTGCCTCCTCAAATTTGTATTTCCTAGAAACAGCACTGGAAAGATTGAAGATACCGCTTTCTGCCAGTCTAACCAACTTGGGAAGATCTTGCCTTGCTCTTGCTCCATAGGAGCCAATGACTTGAATCTGTTTCACGAAATCAACAGAGTAAAAGTTAGGTGTTGGTACACATGACAATCCTAAAGCATGCTCAGCACACAAATTAAAATGTAAAATTATTAAAGCTAAAACTTCTTAGTATATATGGTGCTGTAGGTGAACTGAACTGAACTGTTGTTTGGCCTGATCTTGGTAATATAAAAATTGCATTTACAGTAGCTAGGTTAAGACCACGATCTCCATGTTCAATTTCAATTGCTGGCTGGGTAGGGTGCTTTTGCTTGAGAGAGAGAGAGAGGAGCTGATATGGAAAACGCGGACAATTTTTGTGATCTTCTCGAATCTCGATGCAAGTAAAAAAAATAAATGATTATTATTGGGATTTAATGAACCACAAATGAGAAAGACTAATTTAAAAAATAATGTTATTTTATCCACAATGAAAACACCTCAATTCTTACAATGACTATTTTAAACCTCCTCCATGCCACTTTGATGCTCTGATCCCGACATGTTCTCATTTGCTGTATTATCCCCACTAAACAGGAGGGAGATGAGCAGTAGAAAGAAAACCCATCAAAGGAGGAGAAGAGAAGGGAAAGGAAGACTCGAAAAGACATTTTAGAAGAAGAGAATAAAGTATATCGTTTGTTGCAGAAAAATCACTCAAATTTCAAGTTAGTCTCTTGAAAATTTATTGTCAAATTGGTCTCCGTGTCTCTAAACAAGCTTCTTTTGGCCTTTTTCCCCACACCATCTATTGGATAGAGAGAATTGGGTAAGGTAGTACTTTTTCCTTTCTTTTTTATTTTTTTATTTTTTTGGATGATGTAACACAATTCCACAAGTAAAAAAGCCTAATCACCAATCAATCACATGTTGAGGTCGAAGGTAAGTAAGCCAAATTGCGGACATTTGCTAGTTCTTGATTTAACTTCTTTAGTTTTTAAATTGTACCACATCATTAGAAAAAATGCCACATCAGCCAATTCCATCACTCCAATAGATGGCATAAGAGAAAAAAAGACTGAAATGAAACTTGTTGGGAAACACAAGGACCAATTTGCTATTGAGAATTTTAAAAGGCAAACTTGAAATTGAAGTAAATGTTTCGGGGACGAAACATATACTTCAACCTAAAATCTATTCGATGTAGAGTACGCACCTTTCTACGAACAAGACGGTTTATATCCACCTCCCCTATAGCACCGGATTGTGTAAGTCCAATCATTACAGCTTTTCCTCCATCTCTGACACAATTGAAACATTGAAAAAATGTCTGTGGTTTTCCCAATGCTTCCACAGCAATGTCCACACCCAATCCCCCAGTTATTTCCTGTCCAAAAAAAGAGGTGAAAAACAAAATAAAAGGCCACTTCAAACTTTAGAAGGAATGTCGTGTGTGTCTGTTTTGTAAGTGTTTGTATAAATTTAGAAATGTCCGAATATGCATACTAATGTCATGGACTAATTAAAAGGTCAACCCCCCTTGTTGCATAACAATTCTAGCAATTTATTATCGACATAAAGCTTCCACCATGTGGATTATTTTGTGAAAATGAAGAAAACTCAAGTAAATAATAATCTATTGTGTCGGGCTCATATTTTATGACACTCTATATATATATATATATATATATATATATATATATATATATAAGTTTGAGCGTACTATCATGGCAGACAAATTATTCTGTACCATATCTTTTCAATTTCCACGCTGTTATTATTTTATTTTATTTTTCATTTTCCTGCTTGACATACCCTCTCCGCTTGGGCAATTTTACTAAACTATTAATACAAATTTAACTGTATTACAGGTGTAAATTGACCAATCAACTGATCAAGTCACTGAAAACTTGGTCCACTAAGCTGTCACCCTTAAGTTCTCCAAGGTTATTGATAAGAATTGACCATCCACATATGTTGTAATTACACACCAAGATGGTCTCTACCTATTCAAAGACAGTGGATTTTTAATTTTATTTCGAAATCTACTTTCATTTACTGCTATCAGAGGAATTTAAGGTAAGGCCCCAGGTTTCTCCCAATATTGCATTAATTAATTTATTGGAGGGGAATTAACCCCCTTGAACTACCACCGTATTTTCATTTACAACTACGAAACTTTAAAATGTGACATTGAGGCCTCTCATACTACCATTACGTGTCAAATAAGACACTTTTGCATTTTGGTGCCCAAAATAGCCTTAAATTTATTATAAAAAATAACCATCTGAAAAAAGTGTCTAATGGTTATTTTTTTAATTTTAATTTTAATAACTTCAATGGTATTTTGGAGAGAAAAATGTAAAAGTGTTTAATTTAACACGAGATAGTAGTATAAGTCGCCCTATTTAGGGGTGGGCAAAAAACGCAGGCCCCGCCCCGATCTGACCTGTAGGAGCCGTTTTTAGTTATAAATTTGTGGGCACGGGTGTTTTTTGGGTATAACCGTGCGGGGCGGGTTGCGGATTGGATTTTTAAAAAACCCAGGGCCTCGCCCCCGCCCCGCACAAAACAAAAAAACGCGAAAAACCCTAACATTTAACCCATTGCGCCACTCTACTCTAAAATCTTCATTTTCATTTTTCTCTTCACTCTTCTTCTTCCATCCATCTACTGGATCTCCGTCTTTTTCACTTGCTCCTCCACTTCTTCTTCTTCTGGTTCTTCTAGGGTTTGCGGAATGGCGACCATGGAGAGCTTGATAGGTCTTGTGAATCGGATACAGCGGGCATGTACGGTCCTCGGAGATAACGGTGGTCGACCGGTGGTGATGCTGCTTTGCCTACTCTATAGGAGGCCCTCCCTCCCTCCCTCCCTCCCATGTATGTCTTTGGCAAGTCTGATTCTTGGTGTGTTTTCAAGTGAATGTACTGGTTTTAGCCTAGACGCCTAGTTCTCTCCCGCCCCGCCCAACCTGCACCCCTCACCCCGCAAGAATGTAACTGATTTTTTGTGGTTCACGGGTGAGATTTTCTGAACCCGCAGGGTTGCAAGGCGGGGGCAAAAATGGCGGAAATCCGCCCCACCCCATGCCCACCCCTACCCCTATGTCACTTTTTAAAGTTTACAAACATAAATGAAAACGTGGTGGTAGTTCAGGGGACTAAAGTATATTTTTTCCTTTATTTTAATTAAAAAGAAGGAAGACACTCTAGCCCCCCAACTGATGACACAAGGGTTATCTCTATGAAAGGAGGGAAATAAAAATTCTAAAGAACAAAACAATTGATTTCTTAACCTCATAACAAAGCAGAAATTACCAAAACAAAGTAAATGAGAGCCATTTTTCATTAACATATATATATGCCTGCAATTGAGCACTTTCATATATTAAATAGTCTCATTAATTAAAACATGATTGATTACTAATTTGAGCTGAAGCTATTATCAACATCTCTTATAGCATTACTAAAATATTCCACATTCACAACTCCTCAAACATTTGTCCTTTAAAATCACTAGTTCATTCAGAGTTTGATACTGCAAGGAAATTCTTTTTTTTTTTTTTATGAGTAATAAAAACTGCAAGGAAATTCTATTAAGATAAATATGTAAAACCTTGAACCATACCTACACTAGAAATGAAGAAACATAGAGGTTAAAAAAAAAAAAAAAAAAAAAAAAAAAAAAAAAAAGAAAAAGAAAGAAAGAAAGAAAGAATACCCTACAAGTATTATCATTTAGAAGAAACAAAATTTCCAAGAAAAAAAGAGGAATACAAGTTGAAATAGGGAAAAAAAAATAAAAAGCTAAGTTGATGGCACTCCTCAATCGTGTGTGAAACATCAAATAAAGATGATATGGAATAAGAAAACAGTTGACTATATATATTAAAAGTAAATAAAAAAAAGAACAGCAGAGGGATGCAACCCGTGTACACAGGAAATATACATGATAGATTCTGACAAGGGAGAAAAAGACGAACAAAATTACAAAAATTCATAACTAGAAAAGTGAGTATTATTATATGCTACTATCCATGCATAAAGGGATTTTGAACATCACGGATTTTAATTCTACCAGCGAAATCTAGCTATTTTCAAAACACATTACATTTCATTCTCTCCAAATGCACCACATTAAGCACATAAGAGCCATCCTCCAAACATCTAAAATATTGCGGCTAACCTGACCTCTCCAGGTAGCCAATAACTCTATAACCTTTCTAGGCATAACCGACTTTACACCAAAAGGAGGGAACATTGCAACCCATAGTTCTCTTGCCACCTCACAATGAAGCAGAAAATGATCTATGGATTCCCCCACTCCTCTAGCACATACAACACTAGTCTAACACTGTAACATTCTTCTTCCTCAAGTTATCCAAAGTTAAGATCCTCCCTAGATCCACCGTCTACACAAAGAATGCCACTCTCAAAGGTACCTTGCCTCTCCAAATACTTTTCCAAAGAAATGGGGAGCTAGCAGAAATGAACAGTTCATGATTAAAGGATCTTACTTCAAACGCCCGCCTTTTGGATGGGATCCAACATATTTTATCCTCACCTTCGTGTCTCAACCTAATAGAGAACAAAAGATCAAAGAAAGAAAACTCCACATGATCTGCCACCCACATCTCCTTGCATTTAGCAATACCGAATAATTCCGGAAAAGTATCCTTTAGGGGCTGATCCCCACACTACAAATCATGCCAGAACTTAATCATTGACCCATCTCCCACCTCATATCTAACAAATTGAGAAAAGGCTCTCCACCCCCTCCTAATATATTTCCACACTCCCACTCCAAATGGTCCCACTACCTCCTTAGAACACCAACCTCTCCTTGTGCTATCATATTTAGTTTCTACCACCAACCTCCACCAAGCCTCCCTCTCCGTAGCAAATTGCCACAATCATTTCCCCAGAGGAGCACGGTTAAACCTAACCAGGTTTCTTACCCCCAAACCACCAGAAGACATTGGAGAACAACTGTTTGACCAACTAACTAAATGGAACTTAAACACGTCCCCAACTCCATCCCACAAAAAATTCCTTTGAAGCTTTTCAATCCGATTAGCCACACCAACGGGAATGGGGAAAAGGGACAAATAATACGCAGACAGATTTGAGTGGGTGCTTTTAATGAAGGTCAACCTACCCCTTTAGACAAATATAGCCTCTTCCAACCAGCCAATCAATGTTCTATTTTTTCAATAATACTATTCCAAATGGACTTAGCCTTATACGAAGCTCCCGAAGGAAGACCCCAATACATCATCGACAAAGAAGCCACCCTACAACCAAGAATCAGAGCCAATCCTTCTACATCATCTACTTCTCCATTTAGATAAATTAATCTTCAACCCCAAAACCGGTTCAAAAAATAAAAAGAGACAATGTAAATGACGGATGTTCATGGTTTGACTCACAAAAGATCAAGGTATCATCTACAAACAAAAGATGAGACACTAAAAGCTCTTCATTATTTCTCAACCCCACCAAAAAACCTGATAAAAGCCCCCCTATCCATTGTGGCAGACATTATCCTACTCAACACCTCCATGACAATCACAAGCAATATAGGAGATAAAGGATCCGCTATCTCAGTCCACGAGAACTACTAAAAGCTCCAGAGGAAGATACATTAACAAGAATTGAGAACCACACACAATGGAAATACAATGTGCTGTCCAGAACCTCCATTTCTCCCCAAAGTCACATCTCCTCATCAAAAAGCGCAAAAATTTCCACTTAACATGATTGTAGTCCTTCTCTAAGTCCAATTTACATAGCATACCAGGTTCCCCCCAATGAATGCATTCTGTGACCTGGATATAATCTTTTCCAATACCGTTTTCAGCCTGTTCGCTAGAATATTATCGGACCACTTTCTTGTAATGACTATGCATATATAGTTGCTTTCACAGCATTTTCATAGGACATTCAGTTGACTCATTGTAGAGACAAACAGGAACTAGAATTTCAAACATTTGAATTTATTAAGAGGTCAAATTTGAAGATATTCCAATGGCTGATTTAATGTAACTCATATAACTGTCCATTAAAAAAACCATGGAAAAAAAAAAAAAAAAAAGTTTCGCAACAGTGCTTCCCTTTTTAAAAAGTTGAGATCATAATTAAGAAAAATACATTTTAAGCTGGAACTTTTATGTCTCACTGAAAGGATGAAGGAAAAGATAAAATACGTACTCTTATCTTTTCAATGGCATCTTCTTGAGTTGCATTTATTGTGTGAGTGGCACCAAATGCCTTGGCTTTCTGCAGTTTTTCATCCTGAACATCCACAGCAATAATATCAGAAGCCCCAAAGGCTCTCGCTATCTGCAAACAACTGAAGCATGTAATCTAGTCATTAACGTTAAAGAGAGTCTCATTAAACAGTATCACAAATTCCCAGATGTAACTGTGTATTTAAATTTTTACAAGCACATTAATGCAGTTGTGAAAAAGGGATACCCTTGTTGTAACCTTGCTATTTTCGGCTCTCATCAATAAGTTTTATTATGTGGGGTCCACATGCGACAATGATCAGTAGGAGTCTTTCATGGTTCTGAAGCTCATACAGTATAAAGTTTCGGACTAAAAAAGTTTTCCGTTTGAGTCAATGGTTTAGGAATTATATCCACTATTGTACTGAGTGGTAGAATCATAATTATCTCAACTCTGCGACGAACTTTATTCCTAGTCTTATAAAAGGTGTGTGCTGTCCAGTGGCTGATGTCCTCCAATGAATTCGATGAGAATCCTTTGAGTGCAAAAGATAAATCTTTTAATTCTAAAAAGGATAGCAGAAGTTCGACTCCGGACACATTTTAATTAACTAAGAAATGGCTCAAATAACAACCAGGCCACACCTCTTGTTATAGGATTGCGTCTTTCTTAATACTTAAGTACTCTTTCATTTTTCTTTTTTCCTTTTTCTGTTAGGAAGTACTTAATACACGTATAATATTTTCAAAATAGCCTAATAAATATAAAGAATCCTACATGTCAAACCTCATAAACAATATATATTAATGGCACTAAAAAAGAGGAAAAGGAATGTAAGAAGTGATTTTGACAGTGAGAATAGCAAAATCCCACAGGGATATATATACACACACACATGTGCGTGGGATGTTGACTTCTCACATTCCTTTTCCTCTTTTTAATGTCATTAATTTGACAACACTACCCTTCTCGATTGAACATGCTAGCTCAAACCAGCAAATTTCTAAACTTTCTCCCACATTTCAAAAGCAACTCCAACATGCCAAATTTGCCAATTCTTGCCCAGAATAATTGTCACAACCCTAACCCAACAATTAAGTGAATAGATTTTTTAGTTAATGTCTAACTAATACATCATGTTAATATATTTGAAAAAAATCATTTAATTGAATTGAGGATTTGCCAGGACAGCTATTTCTAGTTCTTTTTTCTTTTCTTTTTTTCCCCTTTTTACTTACCTGACCATAATTAGAAAGGGGGGGGGGGGGGGGGGGGGGGGGAAGAAGCTATTACTGAAAATTAGCTTTTGTTAAATCTAATTGCTAACAGTTAATTATTTTTTGCTTTCAATAACCTAAGATCATTCATAGACAGCTCAGTGCACAGACCTACAGAGTGGCAAACCCGGTACAGCTTGGATTTGCCTTTAACACAGCCAATCAAAATGGCCCAAGCATTGACCGGGGTTTTTTTTTTTTTTTTGGTAGATAGAGAAGAATTTTTTTTAAAAATAAATAAAAAAAAAATAAAAAAGGGTTAAATGTAGGATGCATCAATAACCAGGAATAAGACAATCTAAGAAACACCATCTCAGTCTATGGAGAGGAATCTTGACTCCCTTGGATGAATCCCTTGAAAGCTTTAATATATATCAGTCTCGGTGGTCAACACAATGACCATCACAATTAATTTTGTTTTTTCTTTTTCTTTTTGGCTAAGTACAATGACCATTACAATTATAGGATGATTTTAAACATAATCCTTCGAGTGGAGAAATACGGACACCTACCAGGAAGGAAATATTTTCGATTCCCTCCCCAACCCCCCCCCCCCCCCCCCCCCCCCCCCCCCCAGCCCAAAAAAAAAAGTACTAAAAATTTGCAAAATACCCCTATATATAAATTTGAGAAAGAAAAAAAAAATGTGCCTCAATTTTATTTTATTTTTCTTTTTTGGCCATTTGGGGGTGGCTCAACTACCCCCCCCCCCCCCCCCCCCCCCCCTCTTTTTCCCGCCTTTTTTATTTTAAGTTTTATATTTTTTATTAAGGGTATTTTTGTCATTTTTGCTACATGCAAATTTTTTGTAGTTTGGGGGGGGGCGGGGGGGGCGGCATTGATGTAATCTTTAATTTGGGGGGACATTACAAATTGATTGTTAGTTTGAGGGGGTATGTATAATTTTCTCAAATTTTTAAATTTGAGTCAATGAAAAAGTTTTTGTAATGTTTTTTGAATAGGAAAACAAATCAAGTTACAGGCCCAACTTGAAGATATAGCAAATCTAAGGGAGAAAAATGGCTGTTAACTTCTAAAACCAAAGATATTAAGGAAATAAGGTTATATAAGCATTTTAAGCTACAAATGGTGTTCACACCACAACTGTTACTCTAGTGACCAATAGTAATACAGTATCACACTTACTCGTGTGGTAGAATGTGTTTATCGTATCACACAAGCATTTTTCAATAAGATGAGGTCACATAAGCATCTACTATATACATTTTGAACATTTTATTATACTTTGTACTTGGCATATGGAAAATTTTACAAAAATAAATGACTTCTTAAATTAAAATAAAAGGGAAAAAAACACGAATGATCATTTAATATTTTTTGTATAACACAAACAAAAATTTTGAAGTGACTGGTCCAATAAATATCTAAGGTACCAAAAAGTAATTAAAGAGCAACATTTAACATCCCACCAAAAGAATTTAAGGAAAAAGTAAAGTTTTACTAATTTACCTTGAGCCAACACCCCCAACTCCAATCACAGCAACAGAATCCCCAGGACGCACCTCAGCCGCATGGGCCATGGCGCCATAAGCAGTAAAAACTGCACATCCTAAAATTGCAGACTCCGTGTATGGCAATGAGTCTGGTAAAATAGCCAATGCATGTGCTGGCACGACACAGTATTCAGCAAGACCTCCCATACTATACATGAACACTGGTTTTCCTACACAATATACAAATACTTGAAGTATTCCACAATGATGTACACATTCCATTAGCATTAGGCTAACAACTTAACTCAAAAGAGGAGACAGGTGGAGATATCAGAAGAAAACATAAACAAGGATGAAACTGAAACACCATAGAGAAAAATAAAAAAATAAAAAAATAAAAAAATAAAAAAAAAAAAGAAATTAATCCTGCCCACACATACACACACACACAGATATATATATATTAGGAGTGTTTAAGTTGCATGTAGAACAGAGAATTCTATGAGAAGTGGGGAAAAGGACAGATAAAGCACAATTACCATATCATGAGGATATAAAAGCATAGCCGGGAAATATTCAACTTTAGAAGAAAAACTCCTGCCAACAGTTATCCCTCAATTTCCCTATCCATCATAAGCCAATTTTGCCAGGCACAATTACATTATCTGCTTCTATGTAAAATATACATGGTGTTTAACAAGAGCAGGATTAACTGCTAAATTACTGGAAGATTTCTGGACAACGGCAGATGGCCAACTGCCTATTTGACGTTTAAACCTTGATTAGCAAGAAATCTTTGTCCAGGTGCTTATAGAGAAATAAAGAATGCTAGTAATGGTAATTACACTTGTATGGTGTACCCGGAAGGAATTAAAAGAATAAAGCTGTTCTAGTGGCAGTAACCCTTACATGTATTGAGCCCAATGAAAGTATACAAATCACTCATATCAATTAGTCATTATATTTAGGCCCTTTAAGGAATACCGTGAGAAAAATTGTATGCAACCAATACCATGAAATAGAACTTTCTTGTCTGCAGAAAATGGTTAAACTATTGAAAGAACTGAACAGAGAAATAACAGGATGAAAGACAAGATATTCTAGAAAAGGTTGCAAAAAGGTGCAGGTGAAAAAAAAATTAAAAAATAAAAATAAAAATCTAAAACACATAAAAACAAATACTTTTTAGAAAATAGTTACCAAACGAAACACTTTTCAAACAACAAAATACAAAAAAAAATTTGAAAAACTTCCAGCACTTTCTTAAAGGAATATTTTGAAAAAGCATGTGCTTATTTTTTCAGATGCAGAAGCTTACTTGTTACTTACCAAAAAAACAAAAAACAGAACCCCTAACAAAGGAGAGGGGGTGGTCGTACAACCGCCTCTGTCCTAGTCAGAGGTGGCCTCGCACAAAATGGAAGTGGCCACACGACCACTCCACCAGATAAGGGGTGAATGGTCAGAGGTGGCCGCACGGCTACCCACTCTCCATTGGGGGTGGCCGCACCCCATCTCCTTTGTTGGGGGTGGTCACGCAGCTCTCTCTATTTTTTTAATTGTTTATAAGTAAGAAGTCAACCTTCACACCTGAGAAAATTAGCATGTATTCTCTCAAATTAGCTTGTTTCTTGTTTGTTCTTTAAAAACACTAAATAGTTTACTAAACAGTTCTTTCTATGGACCCACAAACATAGACCGCAAAACACTTCTCAGCTTCCCTCACATAAAAAACACTTTTCAAATCAAAACACACACTTTTCAAACACTAAGCAAACAGAGCCTAGAACTTTCTTTTCTACAGAAAACAAAAAACAATTAAGCTATTGAAGGAATAAAAAGAAGATATCATAAGAAAGGTAGCAGAAAGGTGCAACAAATGAAGAGATATAAGGCAAGCACAGACACAACAAAAACTGTGTAAATATGATTAGACTATTAAAAAACTGAGCAGACATACAAAAAGGACAAGGTATTTTAAGAATTGTTGCATACAGGTGTAACAAGCGAAACTATGAACGAAAATACACACAAGCATCTACAGAGAGAGAGAGAGAGAGAGAGAGAGATCTTGCAATCAAGATGGACAGAAGAGTCCATAGATTTTAAATGAATCCATATGGCAAGACTTTTTGTTTCTCCTTGAAAATGAAATATCATTGTTTTCGTCTAAGGAAAATCACAAAAGCCATCCTAGGAATTAAATGTGGATATCAATTTAGTTTCTATACTTTCAATTTGAACAATTTACATTTTGTATATTGGATTCGGGAAAAATCAAACCTTTTGTTAGAATTTTATGACAAATCTAGCGCATTTATTTTTCCAAATTATCAATAATAAAAAAAAATAACATTATTGTCCTCACTCAATTTTTTTTTTTGATAGGTAATAAACAGAATATTATTAAAAAGCGTAAAAGGCGCCCCTAAGCATACAGGGAGTATACAAAAAGGACACAAAAAAAAAAAGGAAACACCCGAAAAACCCAAAATACCCAAAAAAAAAAAAAAAAAAATTACATCAAACCCCCATCTTCTTGCCCCTATCCCGACTAGAACCCATTCCCCTAGCATCGAAATTGATAGAACATTCTAGATTCTTGACCTCTCTTTTCCCCTTTTTCCTTTTTATCTCCTTATCCTTCTTAGGAGGGGATTCAAAGTCAAAGCGCTCATCCTCGATCAAAGCCAAAAAATCTAGAAATCCCTTCTGATCAGATCCCACGAACGAAAACCCCATCGTGCGAAAACACGACTTGCTCTCTTCCACAACCCTGGAGTAAACAACAACACTATCCTTTGCTCTCACTCGATTTTACCAATCAATAATATCGTTCTCTAACTCTCCTTCTCGTTCACTTGGCCAGTCATACCACCACCAACGGCTTCCAATTCCAGCCACCACTAACCTCCTCCTAACAAGCAAAGTTCTGAGAAGATTGTAGTTTTTTGAATATTATTGTTGTTATCTACTGCAGTGATTTAAAAGCTAGCTTTCCACTCTATCTATCATAGCTATACAAGATGAACTCCTTCGCTTAACAGCATAAAAGTTCACCTTTATCCAACCTCTTGGAGGAAACAATCTATCCTTGTAAAAAAATGTTGATTAAATAAGAGCAGAGCGAAGATCTCCATAAGTGGATATAAGCCTCATGCATGGAGAAATTGCTCGAGGCATCTACTCTGATACCCGATGGTGATTTAGTCCGAGTTATCTTCGCTAGTTGGCAAGATAAAAATAAAAATAAATAAATAAATAAAAAGAAAAATAATAATAATAATAATAATAAAATAAATAAAGATGCTCTGGTATTTTATCTAACCAAGCTACATAAAGGGCAAGAAATATCTGACAGAGGAAATCATTGAAATTGTCTAGCTCTTAGATTTTTTTTTCTCTCCAAAAAGCTAACGATTCTTTTTTCTTCGAAGACAAGACATTTAACTAAGCTTCTTGATCCACCGCGTCCTCCTCATATCTCCTCCCCCTCCCCTTCGATCTCTTCTTCGCCCCCGCCTTGCCCTATTCTTCTAACAATACTCAGTCTCCTCCGCTGCTGCCTCCATCCAAACCTCAGAACTCCAAGCTAAGTGCAACTCCATCTTTGCCCACATTTTCCCCATGGCCACTCTTCTTAGCCTCATCCTACCCTCTAATCTAGGCTCTTTGTCAACGACTTCAACCTCAACTTCGCCATGCGTTTGCAGGAGCTTTAGGTGTTGCAGATTGGGATCTTGCTCTGAGTGGATTGGTAAAGTCAATAACATTAACAGGAATAGTGGGATTTTTCAAAATATAAATGTATATAATGAAAGCAATAATGTCATTTCATAGTTATTGATGATGTGCAAAAAAACTCAGTTAGATTTAGCAGAAAATTTGCTTGATCTGTCGCAAATCTAATGTCCAGAGGATAATTTGTTTAGATTGAAAATGCAGAGACCAAAATTGGCACCCACACTAAAGTCAAAGGAAAACTTGTATAGTTTCCCCTTCATTCTCTGTATGAGGTTGATTACCATAAATCTTCATGTTGTCCTCCATTTTTTGCAAAAACTAATGATTGCTTTTCTTTTCTTTTTTCTTTTTCTTTTCAGGAAAACTTAGGAAGGAATTGCAAGAAAAACCACATTGTTACCAAAATTAGGTAACTACTGTAAAAACAGAATACATTATAGCAATTTAGCTTCTGGACGTACTTTAACTCATCACAATTATGCTGGTCCCGATGAAATAGAGTGCATATATATATATATATATATATATACTAATAAATCAATACCAAGTGAAGGAAAGGATTATGTATGCAGAAGGAACCAAAATGCTGATGGTGATGAAGATTCCCAACTTATACTAGCAACTCTGACTCATGTGCCACTAAGTACATTAATATCAAACATGGGGTTCACTCTGTTATGACATCTAAAAAATGAACTACAAATGAATTTCATAAGTGGGTGACATAGAGCATTAAAATATGAATAAAGCAGACATTTAGTAAATTGTGAATCTGTCTTGTTAAAGAAAACAATTAATAAGGATAACATATACCAAAATAGGTATGAGCAAAAATAATAAGTAAGCTTTGAAAGTTATACATGAAAAGCATACTTACCACTACTACGGAGGAAGAGCCGAGTTTCACCATCATAAAGGGTTCCTTTGGCTCGGTTATAAGCAAAGAAAGCTTCACATAAATCATCGTGGCCCTTTATTCAAGTACATTGATATAAATATCAAGTTTGTTCTATATATTTCTCTTCAAGGAGGATGATAATAACTACAGCATCAATTCAAGCAGCTTTGGCAGATATTTTTTGATAAGTAAAACAACAATCATATACTATGGTTGGCAGATGTTATAGAACAAAATATGTAACTTCTCAGACTAATGTTACCTTTGAACAGAAGAAACAATTACCACAAGGCATGATGAAAGATCCCACAACGTGGGATCCAATTGGATATCTGAAAAGTCAAGAATACATAAGAATACATAACATACATAACCAATAATTTATCTTGCTTGCTATCTCCCTCAACCAAAATAGTTAAAAAAAAAAAAAAAAAAAAAAAAAAAAAAAAAAAAAGAAGAAGAAGAAGAAGAAGAAAAGGAAAAATCTGAAGATTTTAGGTCAAACACTTCTATACAGAAGCAGAGGCCCTTTAAATCTATTAAATCTAACTGCACCTTTCTATTGTTTTGCTGTCTGTAAGTGGCCCATGTTCAACAACTTCACCAGTTATCTCATGCCCCAATACACAAGGACTAGCAAATGGAAGTTCACCTTTCATAACATGGAGATCAGAGTGGCAGACTCCACAGGCTGCAATCAGAGATACAATATCAGATGGCAGAATAGCCACAACCCATATAAGAGGAACAGAAATAAAAGGTAATGTAATTATCACATAACAGTCCAGCTAGCATTCCAGTTCTGAATGAACATCACAGATGCCTTTGAAATAGTCATTATCAGGATAAGAGTAGATGTCTGCTTAGAGTTCGGATACTTGTATAGTAATAGGCATTGTATCAGCAGAATCTCACCATGCACAAACAAAACCAACCTATGCTTCAAAGGAGGCTGGCATGCAAAAATCTACGACACGCCCTAAAATTACATCGACTTAATCCGTGTTAAATTCGTGTGGTCATAAATAAACAGATGGAGTAATGTTACAGTTACATTATTTGCAAACGTAACTCGGAATAATTCCCTATCAACGATTTACCCTTTTTTTCACTTAAAACCAAACTAAATAATTAAGAGGAAAAAAAAAGAGGTGAAGAAACAAATTAAATTCTTTAAACCTTCCCGCCCGGCGGACCTTCTTGTTCCTCAGTTCTTTAAATAATTAAATATTGAACAACTGCAAATCATAATCACTCGTCTTTACCAGCATTTTCAGACGAACCAAACATAGCTAATAGATAATCTGATCAATTAATAGTTTGGCATTTTTTATTTTTTTTTGGCAAGTCGGTAGTAAACCAATAAGAAAAAGACTTGTTTATTTGTAGAGAAAATGAAAAATTCATGATCATCCAATTTTGGGGATTGTATTTTTGTTAGGATCATTTCAGTGGAGCTTTTCAAAACTGCAATCTCTCTTTCTCAACCAAACAACAACAAACGCAAAACCAAAAACAAAACAAAACAAAATGATCATCAGCAGTATTAGGAGAATACCCTTGGTTTTGATGAGAATTTCACCGGCCTTGGGGCGAGGAATACGGAATTCTTCGAGGGTAAGGGGCTTATTGGGTTCCCAAAACACAGCTGCGCGCATGTACGAGGGAAGTCCCGCCCCGCCTACTGAGCTGGCGTTAGAGTAACAACGATTGGAATCAAGACCACGTCCAACATTTTCCACAATCTTATCGTTGTTGTTAGAGATGGTAGAATGGGTCAAGAATCTCTCAACCAAACCCCAAGAAGATCTCAAAGTGTGGGTCTTGGAGATCGCTCTACGAATCAAAGGACTAAAGGCCATTTCGGCTTGCAGAGGGAAGATTGATGGACGTCGACGCCGGTTTGGAAGTGAGATTCTCTCCTTCGTGCTATGCTGTTGACCTATGAGTACAAAATCCCTCTGAAATGCATTTTAAATATATACGTCAGTTTAACGGATAAGGATCACGCCAATTAACGACTTTATTTATTTTTTATTTTTTTTCTTTATTTTTTTCTTTTTTATTTTTCTATAGTTTATTTTGTATCCTAGAAAATACCTCATTTATCTCTAAAGACGAATATAGCACCTTTATTCAAAAATTGACACAAATTAATGTCATATGCCTTAAAAATTTGACACGTGTCCCTATGCATAAATAAATACTTGAAAAAAATTAAAAAAGAAATTTTTTTTTTAAAAAAAAAAAAAACGGGTATGGGCGTGGCCTATAATGCTTCCAAAATTAGATAATGGTTTTGTTAGTTTTTGTGTTGGCTGCATTTTATTGGACAAAATCACTTCTCTGTAATATTGCTGATTTCACAGGGATGCCGTATCAGTTCATAGTCTTCAAATATTCAGAATTTATTTCTTTGATATGGAAAAGGCCTTATTATGACAAGGTCAGTGTTACAAACATCAAGAAGGAATTTCTGGACTCCAAGAAGACTTTGCAAAGTCTACAGTTCAGCTAAAGTTGGATCCCGAGTTTATCGTCCAAACGGCCTAGTGAAACGCATGGACACTCATCAGTCAGTAACATAAACAATGATGCTTTTATACAAGAAAGCTGCTTTATCCAAAGTCTACACTTCTGTTATGCTCTTCAAGAAGACTCTGTGCGGATTTCAAGACAGTTAAATTCAGTTCCCTTGCAACCGTCCGGACGCCCAACTGTCCAAAGCATCATCCGTCCGGACGATAAGAGCTTTCCGTCTAGACCTTCCTCTGTGTCGAGAAGTTTCGAACTGCTCCAGCTTGCATCCGTCCGGATGTTTCAGCAGCACATCCGGATGATACTCAGTGTTCAACCAGCTATGGGATTTCTTTCCAAAACACAGATATGGGAAGATCGCTGCAATCGTCCAGACAATGTGGATTCTCGTCTGGACGCTCACATCCATAAGGCAAGTCGTGCATTCAAAATTCAGTCGTCCGAACGTCAGCCTTCATGGTCCAGACGCGCGAGCTACATATATGGAAATTGCGTGCATCTGATCAACCGTTCAGACGACCATTCCCTTATTCTGGACGTGTGAAGCCTTCATATGGAAATTGCGTGCAGCTGAAGTGCGATCGTCCGGACGGTGTTGTCCGGACGACAGGGCAACATCGTCCAGACGCGGCTCAAATCAGGAAAGAATTTCAGCAAAATTTTGGAAAGCCGATTTCACAGTTGTCCGTCTGGACGCCTTATGTCCACTGTCCGAACGACACCTAGGTTTATAAAGCCAGACGCTCATTTGAACCTCCAGCCTATAAATAGAGGTCCATAGGCTTAAGAAGGCTTGAGAACAGCAAGAATTCGGTATTGAATTCCTTAGTGCTTAGAGAGTTATATTTTAGAGTTATTGTGCTGAGTTAGTCTCTCTTAAGCCGTTGTTGCGCTGATCTGAAGTCTATCTTAAGAGTTAGTCCTACGGTAAAGGATTCCATTGAAGACCCCTTCAAGTAGGAGACTTGGTTGGGAGGCGTTCGTGTTGGGTTACACGTTAGAGTGCAAGACACGACCACTGCATTAGGGGTATGTGAGTGCTACTACTTTGTAACTAGCTTTGTCTTCTGAATAGTGGATATCCTGGGTTTGGCTGCCCTAGAGTGGTTTTTTCTTTTAATTGAGTTTCCACTTCGTCAACAAAATATCTGTCTCTTTTAATTCCACATTTTGATATTTTGTTGCACACATTTTTGCACACACTTGTTTATATTAGAAGTCATTTAATTTTTCAGGTTTTATTTAAGTTGGAGAGTTACTGGCCAAAATAAAGTCGTTAAACTATAGGCACCAAAAAGGTATTTAACCCATAGAATAAAAGCAAATTTTTTTGTAGTTAGCTTGAATTACAAATCGCTCTTTGTAGTATAAACATAATTCAGAAGTTCTCAGGATAGGTCAAAATAACAATTTAGTCTTTAAAGTCAAATTTTGTCAATACACTTGACAAATTCCGTTAGTACGCCATGTTTACACCAATAAAATGATGACACGTGTCAGTCTTAATAAAAATATATTAAAAATATAAAACATAAAAATTAAAAATTAATTTATTAAAAAAATGATCATGAATGTACCTTCGTAGTTGTGACACATGGAATATGTCGTGTATTCTAGCCAAGCTAGGCGACAACTCTACTTTGTAAGTCACTGGGCTCACCTGCTTCACTACTTGGACCGGTCCAACGTACCTTAGACTAAGCTTCCCTTTCTTACACAAGCACATTATGCCTTGCATCGGCGACACCTTGATATGAACAAGCTTGCCAACTTTGAACTCTAGCTCGTGTCGATGCTTGTCCGGATAGCTCTTTTGTCGACTTTGAGTGATGAGCATCCACTTCCGATGCAACCTTCTCTTATGTGTTTTGCACCATCTCTGGTCCCAACAATTGCCTTTCTCCGACATCATCTCAATACAAGGGAGATCTAAACTTGCGTCTGTATAAGGCTTCATACGGTGCCATGCCAATAATCGATTGAAAACTATTATTATAGGGAAACTAAACTAAAGGTAAATATTGTATCCAATTACCCTAGAAGTTGAGTACATATAGCCACAACATATACTCGAGGATTTGAATGGTCCTCTCACATTGGCCATCGTTTTATGGATGCTATGTCGTGCTAAAATTCAGCTTGATTCCCATCGCCTCTTGTAGCCTCTTCCAAAACTTCGATGTGAACCGTGCATCACGGTCTGAAACTATGGAAATAGGCACACCATGTAATCTGACTATTTCTCACACATACTTTCCGCCAACTCCTCCATAGTATCTGAGATCTTGAACGAAAGAAAATTAGCATACTTGGTAAGTATGTCAATGAATAGCCCTATGGCATCTTGGCTACTCAGCGCTCTTGGCAATCCTACAACGAATCCATTACTATTTGATCTCACTTCCACATTGGAATCCCTAACGTTTGAAGTTGCCCCTCAAGCCTTTGATGCTCAGCTTTCACAAGTTGGCACGAGCATCATGTAACATACTCAACAACACTTCGCTTCATACCAGCCCTCCAAAAAAATTTCTTTAAGCCTTGATACATTTTGGTGTTGCAAGGATGGACCGTGTACTTTGTTTGGTGAGCCTCGTCAGGGATCTCTTTCCTTAACTTGGCATTGTTTGGCACAACCATTCTTCAATCCTTCTTCTTTAGGATTCCATCCCTAGTTAAAGAAACACGGCCCGCCATTTAGCACTTCCTTGATTTGCACAAGTGCAAATTGTTGAGCTAGTTCATTAACATCTGACTCAACACCGGCCTCAATTCCATGAGAGTTTCAACTCAATGCATCTACCACTACATTCGCTTTACCAGGATGATAAAACATTTGACTATCATAGTCATTCAATAGCTCTAGCCATCTTCGTTGTCTCATGTTCAAATCCTTCTGCATGAAAATATACTTGAGATTCTGGTGATCAATATGAATCTCACACCGCTCTCCAAAGAGATAATGCCTCCAAATCTTCAAGGCATACACCATTACTGCCAGTTTCAAGTCATGAGTTGGATAGTTCTTCTCATTATCCTTCAATTGCCTTGACACATAAGGCTACCGCTTTATCTCCTTGCATCAACACACATCCCAATCCCCTTCAGGATGCATCTGTGTACACCACATACCCAATGGATTCTGAGGGTAATGTGAGAATAGGCGTGGTTACCAACCTTCGCTTGAGCTCTTGGAAGCTGGCTTCACACTCTTCGCTCCATACATAAGGAGTTTTCTTCCTCATGAGAGTAGTTAAAGGCCCTGACAATGCAGAGAATCCCTCTATGAATCTCCAATAATAGCTAGCTAAACCCAGGAAACTATGAATCTCTCGGATATTCGTTGGTCGTTCCCACTCAACAATGGCCTCAATCTTCTTCGAATCTACCAAGACACCATTCTTTGAGATTACATGCCCCAATAATGAGACCCTCTTAAGCCAAAACTCACATTTCTTAAGCTTGGCGAACAACTTCTTCCTCAACACTTCCAACACAGTCTTTAAGTGGTCCTCATGTTCTTGATAACTAGTTGAGCAGACTAGGATGCCATCAATGAACACAACCACAAACTGATCAAGGTATTTATGGAAGACTTGATTCATCAAGTCCATAAATACTAACGATGCATGAGTAAACCCAAACGGCATAACCACAAACTCATAATGGCCATAACTTGTATGAATAGCCATTTTTGGTACATCCTCTTCTCGTACCTTGAGTTGGTGATATCCCGATAAAAGATCAATCATCGAGAACACAAAAGCTCCCTTAAGTTGATCAAACAAATCATTTATCATAGGCAAATGATACTTGTTCTTGATCGTCACTTTAGTCAACTCGCAATAGTCTATGCATAACCGCATGGAACCATCTTTATTCTTCACAGACAACATTGGCATTCCCTACAAAGGCTCACTAGGGCGGATAACACCAAGGTTTAACAGCTCTTGAAGCTGTTCCTTCAATTAATTTAGTTCCATCTGAGCCATCCGATACGTTGCCTTGTGAATAGGTCATGTCCCTGGCATTAACTCAATGGCAAACTCAACTTCACGATTATGAGGTAACCCCTTAGCCTCAGCAAAGATTGAATATTGGCTTACCACCGGGATATCTTCCAACTTTGCTTCAACTTCTGGCTTTGTAGTTACATAGGCCAAATAGGCATGTGTGACAGCCATCCCTAACACATTTCCTTGCTTGAATTGTAAAGAGGAGTGGTGGAGTAGCACGCCCTCAAGAACCACAGAACTTGAACTCCCCAGAGTCACACAGTTGAAACACAACCTCTTTCTTCTTACAGTCAATGCTTGCCCCATGATTCAATAACCAATCCATGCTCGGATGATGTCGAAATCAAATATCCTAAACACCGCTAAGTCTGCCGATAGTGTCCTCCCTCCTATGACAATAGAACACCCCTTATACCCTTTCTGCACATAATAGTGTCGCCAACAAGTGTGGCCACACTAATGTTTTGCTCCAATGGTTGCATACTAATGTTACATTGTTTGACATAGGTATCATATGTTGGGGTTTATGCTCTAAATCCCAATGTACTATTGACATATAAGTTTATTATGAATAAAGTTGTTATTCACTGATCTATATTTCAGTATATGGCATATGTTATTTTACATGCTTAATATTGTTCTATGTATATTTTGCATATGAAATGCCTTTGGATTACATTGAATATGGTATGTAGTGTGAGCAAAGAGTTATCACATAAGATCTTAGTCCATAAACCTTGTAGTCTTAAACTTATGGATAGTTCGCAGTCGGTAATGGAATTGGGCATTCCATTTGTCAAGATTATTACACATCGAATCTTTGTGATTTATCTTAACCAGGCGAAGTTGGAGGCTTTGGGTTGATGCATAGGTGTTATGCACTAAACAGACCTTGGGAGTTGTTTTTCCATGAAAATACTGTCAAAAGAAAAAACTCATACTCCCACTATTACTTATGGTATTGATTCTAAATCCTGAGAGGATTGTGCACTCAAATGTTAATTGTAGATCACTTTGATGCATTAATTGGTGAGATCAAATTGTTGGTCAAAATACTTGATGCATTGGGTAATCACAATTAACATTGTGAGAAAAGCTTTTCTCAAGAAGGAATCCAAGTCCTTTATTAAAAGGATAAGAAATTTTTCCTTGAGATTGATTTTATGATGTGGATTATTCTAAGTCTGTGTCTGGATCATTTTGGTATGAGATACTAAAATACAAAGTACATGTGATAGAGCTTTCACAAGTATGAGAATAATATATAAAATTAGGAAACTCAAGGAAAAAAATGTAGAGAATTAAATGGCAGTATCTTGGCTTTAATTCTGCTACATAATATTTCATGTAGGAATCAAAAGTCCAAATTAAGTAAATTTTAAAAGATTAATTGTTAAATAAAAAATATAAACTAGAGTGCAATTACAACTGTTTAGTGGAATCAATTGTAATTAAATAGTGACTGGAAGAGTCGGAACTATTTTGGCTAGTTTTTGATTTTTTCCTTTAGGTCCCTCATCAAGCTGATTTAATTTAACCAGATCAGGCTTTTTATTTAATGGCCTAGTTGTTTTTATTTAATTTAAAACATGGGCTTTAGAGAAACTATGCATTGGATGAAAATGGAGATTGGGCCTTCGGATAAAACCCAAGCCAAGGAGCAAGTATAGGACGCATGGGCCATGGAGCTTATCCCTAACCCATGCGTCACATGTGATGAGGTGGAAGGCTAGGATGAATCCTAACCTAGCCGTCCACCACTTGGAGTTCTAATCTACCTAAAGCTTCATTTTACAGCTTGTCCCACATTGCTTGTGTCTCCTAGTCTCCTAGTATTTTGAACATATAAATAGATATGCGTGTAGCTCTTCAAAGGTAAATAATTTTGCTAATAGTTCTCTAGTTTTAAACTAAGAACTAATATTCTAGAGTTAATTCTCAAGAATAAATTTAATATTTTGAAGAGCAAGATAAGAGCTCACGCTCTTGATTATCATGAGTCATTGGTGAGAAGATCTGAAGGTTCATCACACGTTGTTCGTCGAGGAGCAAGGAGCTTAATCTTGCTCATATAGCCAAGAAGTGTCAGTTTAATTTTAAACACGTTCAAGTAAGTGTTTCTTGATTTATAGTTTATTTTAAAAATCATTGTGCTTCGCCTGTTCTTCACAAAGTTTGTTCCTGGATTTGGAAATTTTATTTTTCACTATGCAATATTGTTTTTGCAATCTAATTCCCAACAAATGGTATCAAAGCCAACTTTAAAGAAAACATGGTGAAGAAAGTAGTACATAGAAATCTGTTTGGCTTTTTTCCTTTTTGAAAATTGGATTTTTTCTAGAGATCTCCAAAGACTGTAAAATTGTTCAAAGACCTGAAAAATGTTCTTTAACATGTCAAGTTCTATACTAGAAAATTTCAAGTCATTTTGAGGTCGTTTACTATTTTAATTATTATTTGCATTCGAAACATCTGTTGTTGTATTTTACAGCAAGCCTGTTGAGGATTACAATTTTGATGGATGCTTATAGACAAGTGCTAAAAATGTTTTGGCACTTTTTTCTACTTGTAAAAATCGTGGTTGACGTTTTGGTCTGAATGGATTTACGTTTCGATTTTTATCGAAAAAGTTATAATCCGTTCACCATTAGTCAACGGATTTGGAATTTAGAAATCCTGCAGAATATTTAAAGTTGTAAAATTCTGTTTTGTGTCATAATCAAAGATTTTAAAAGGTTTTAGTATGGAATATTTTGTAAATTAGTACAACGTATTGATTAACACAAAAGAAATATTTTACAATATGAATTTCATGAAGTTTTGCTATTCTTTAAAACCATTTTTCAAGTCTAGGCATAAAAGAATGAAATTATGCAAAGTATTATTTTTCTTTTTGTTGGTGATTAATGACCTTAAAATTTATTTTGATCATTAATACAAAAGAAAGGTTAATTTTATGTTGGACACATAATTAAGGTACTTTGGGCATACCAACCATGAATTTGATTCATGGATGTATTGTTTTCTTTGTAAACCATAAAAAGGATGAGTTTCTTTATGAAGTTAGTACGAAAGACTACCAAGCTTTAATTAACAAATTCCAATAGTATTAAAAAGATTGGAAATTGATCTTTTAACATAAAGAAATCAGGATTGATGGTAGAGGTTCCTAATGTGATTAGGATTGGTGTTTTCTTTTAGAAACACCAAAAGGCAAGGTCTCAATTGTAATAGGATTACAATTGTTTTAAAACCCACAAGTTTTTAAAATATCAAGTGGGAGAAAGGTTCAATATTTTGAATCTTACAGTCTCCATCATAAGTTTGCATTTAATGATGAAGTAAAGATACCTCCCTTTGGTCGTGGGCCTTGCTCCCTTCGGAGAATGACCACGCTTCCGTGGAGTTACTTGACAATCACATCAAATCTATTTAATGGTATAACACTTGACTAATGTGAGATATTAATCTCCCTTCGGAGCTATGTTATCTTAAAGATTAGAGACTCAAGTAAAACTGGCAAATTATTAATGTCTTAGTAACATTAATAATGAGAAAGAATTCACCTAATCAAGGTAATTAAAAGCACCTCGTCTTGGCCGTGGGCCCTACTCCTTCGGAGGGTGTTTCTGAATTATAGGATTAGGTTATCGTTGCATTTGCAAATATTATGTGTTTTCAATTGGTTTTTTACATATTATATTTGATGCTAAATTATATACCTGATATATGCTCAATTTAATTTTTCAGAATTATAATGTCTTCATTTAGTCATTTCTCAACTATCTTGAATCAGAATAAGCTGACAGATTCAAATTATGTGGATTGGAAACGTAATTTGGACATTGTGCTTATTGTTGATAGGCACAAATTTATGTTAATCGATGCTAGTCCTGCTGAACCAGCTATTAATGCATCTGAGCCTGATAGACAACGATTTGATCACTGGAAAAGGTCAGATGAAATGGTAAAATGTTATATTTTGGCCTCTGTATCTAATGTACTCCAACATCAACATCAACATCAACATCAAGATTTAGATCATGCCTCTAGCATGATGACCATTCTGAAGGAAATGTTAGGAGAGCAAAATCGTATTGCTAAGTCAGGGACGATGAGATCTTTGTTGAACGCAAAGATGGCTGAAGATACTCTAGTAAAGGAACATTATCTATCTATGATAGCTATGTTCAATTCATTGGAAGTTCTAGGTACTGAGATTGATGGTGAATCTCAAGTGGACATAATACTCCATTCCCTGCCTGACTACTATAATCAGTTCAGATTGAATGTGACAATGAATAAACAAGATTTGACATTTTCTAAACTGATGAATCAGTTAATCGCAGCAGAAGGCATCCTGAAGACTAAGGTATCTGTAAACATGGCACATGCTTCTTCTTCTAAACCGAAAGGTAAAAAGAAGAAGAAGCAAATTAAACAAGTTGGCAAAGTGTTTGTCAAAAGGTTTAAAAAGGCTGAAAAGGGAACAAAGGGCAAACAAGGTAGTAATTGTTACTACTGTGATCAACCAGGGCACTGGAAGAGGGACTGCACTAAGTTTCTTGCAACCATAGGTCAAGGTGAGGCATCTTCATTGTTAGTTGAAACATGTTTAGTTGTGAATCCCATTAATTCCTAGTGTGTGGATTTAAGACCAACTAATCACGTCTGCAATTCATTGTAGGGGTTCCGGGTAACCAGGCAACTGAATGAAGGAGAGATGTACTTGACACTAGGAGACGGAACGATGGTTCCGGTCCACTCCATTGGAATTGTTGAACTTTATTTTGAATCTAGAGTTTTAATTTTAACAAACATCTATATGTACCCAACATACGCAGAAATTTGATTTCTGTAACTTTTTTGGGTAAGTGTGGTTATACCTCTATTTTTAGGGTTACAGTAGTAATAAAGAAGGGCAATTTGTTTATCTATTCTGGTATCATTATAGATGGTTTGTATATTATTACTCATGATTCATATGTTGTTAACAATTCTATTTTAGAACCAAGTTATAATACTTTATCATTAAAAAGAAAAATTTATTCTACTAATAAGGCATACCTTTGGCATCTATGTCTTGGTCACATTAACTCACAGAGGATTCAAAGGCTGGTTAATGATGGGTTTTTGAACCCAATGGATTTCCAAGATTACCCAGTCTGCGAATCATGTTTGGAGGGTAAAATGACCAAGAGACTATTTTCAACAAAAGGGCATAGAGCCAAAGATTTTGTTTGAACTAGTGCACACTGATGTATATGGTCCTATGAGTGTCCTAGCACAAGGTGGTTATGAATATTTCATTACGTTTACTGATGACTATTCAAGGTATGGTTATGTTTACCTAATGCGTCGGAAGTCTAAAGCTTTTGAAATGTTCAAAGAGTTTCGAGCTGAAGCCGAGAAACAATTGGGTAAACATATTAAAGCCCTTCAATCTGATCGAGGTGGTGAATACTTCCTTAGGGACTTCATAGACCATTTATCAAAAGTAGGGATTTTATCCCAGTTAACTGCTCCTGGTACTCCCTAGCAAAATTGTGTAGCAGAGAGAATGAATATATAAAAACCAAGAAAATAAATAGGAAGTTTAGCATTTAATAAATTATATTTATTAAATAAGATGGAATTAATATTAGATTTTAAGTAAGTGATGCTTGTATTATTGAAATAAAATGAATTTGAGTAAAGTAATGGAATTAGAATGATAAAATACTATTAATGAGTCATTGGGTAAAAAATAACTAATTGTATGGGTAAAATGTAGTTAAATTAAAAATGGGGTTAGATATTAACTAACAAAAGATAGAATAAATATTAGGTGTGGCACTGCAGTAATTTTATAGAAGATGAAACCTTAAAATAAAAAAGGAATCTATCATGTACCACTTGTCACATGGGGGTTGGCTATGGAGATATCTTATCTCTTGGTCTTGATAAAGGAGACAAGAAAAATAAAAAAATAAAAAAAAGGGGGAAAAGAAAAGAATGGGCAAGCCCATTTTCAGTATTTCCTTTCTTCTCTCCCCCCCCCCCCCCTTCTTTCTATCACACGATCTCTCCCCCTCCCTTTCTTTCTTTTCCTTTCCCTCTTCCTTTCTTCTTCATTGCATTCTGCTGAGACTGAGGGAGAGACCAAGATTGAGAGAGATGCTGAGAGAGAACGACAGACTGAGAGAGAGAGAGAGAGAGAGACCTGCAGACCGAAGAGAAGGAAAAAGAGGAGAAGAGACAAAGAAGATATGGGTTTTTTGGTCATGGGTCCTTATGAGGTAAAATCTCTAGTTTTTTTTATCTTTTCGTAATACCCATTGAGCTTGGAGCTAGAAAAGCATGTGGGTTGTTAGAAATCTTCTTATACTCAAATTCTAGGTTAATATGGGTATATGGTTTCGGTTTTAAGGAGATTGTTGTTATTTTTGAGTTGTTTATGTGGGCATTTCGTCCATAGAGGCTTTTTATGTAAATTCCATTATACCTATTGGATTTATAGCTTGAAATTATATTAATTTGTGAGATTTTTAATTGGGTCTGAAAATTAGGGCTTATGCTTGGGAATTTTGGGACTTCTTTATTTAGTTTAATATGTTAGTTTGAAGATATTTTGGAGATAGTTTTGGTAGTGATTTGTGTTGTTTTTCATGGGTATTTTTCTAGCATGACCAAATGAGTGTTTAATGAATGAGTCTTTGGGTAAGGTAGTTTTAGTTATGATGGCTTGTTATAGATTGTTGGTTGTTGATTATTGGTATGACTAATAGAGGGGTTGATGTTAATATGTAAAGGAGAATTTCAAGTATTTGTTGGGATTCTTTGTTATGGATCATTTGGGTGATTTGGTTATGTGATGAGGTTTTGTTTTAGTGTGGGGTTGATTATAAATTAGTAAGAGATTTAATGAGTATTGCTATGTGATTTTGTGGGAAATCTATGGGTGTCCCCTTAAGAACAAGGAGTTCATTTGGATGGCTAGGGAATGGATTGTGAATTAATGGTTGAATCCCTCATTTATGGCTACATAGGTATGTTGACTATGAAATTGTATTAGGTTATGGTGATAGATGATAAGGTCTTAGTCTTAGTACCAATTGAGTGATGGGAGAACAAGTAACTAAGTAAAGGGTTTACGATGGGTAGCAAGTGAATAAGTAGAAAATAGCTAAAATAAACTCTAGAATATATCTATGGCAACAAGTTTAAGAAAGGGTAAAGTATAAAATATAAGGTTTAAGATGAGAATGTCATGGAATTGTAAGTAGCCTAAAATAACCTTAAGACAACAAGTATAAATTAGTAACATTATAGAGATATATAAATAGGCTTCGAATTCGTTTTTTAGTGTAATCAGATAATTAATGTGTTTGCCTACGTGTTATAAAATACCTAAGTATGTTATGGGATTATGCTTAGCTTAATAACCATTCTATACATACATGTACATATATTTGTATATGGACTGAATACACTTAGTTAACTTAAATGGATAAACAAGCTATAAGGTTAACAATAACAATAAGATATTATAATAATAAATAAACAAGATAAGATATGAACCTATAACCAATGATTAACCTGATAGTAGCTAAGATATCTAGCTAGCTTTAGTAGCGGGTGATGCGACGTGTGAGCACGCGGGTAGTATTTGTGTCATAGAGTATAGAGTTCAATAGTCTAGCCTAATGTCATAAATGTTTGCAGGCACGTGTCATGATTGGAGACTTCAACTCGTTCTCCAATGCAGATTTCAAGTAAATAGAACAAGGGGAATATTCAAATCATGAGTCCTATGCAGCCAAGGTGAGTATTCAACTCACTGAGAAAAATACTATTTTTATGTAATTTATAGAAATGCAAATTGTCATGCCCTTGTTTTGGAATATAAGGGGATACGCGAACTTGAGCTTTAGAAAAAGTAAAATCATCCACGAATTTATTTAAATAGGCAATAGACACAAGACATAGATTAATACTTATATTATCATTTCATATATATATCAATAGGTCTTTTAGTCAGTACAAATTTAGCCAGGGAAATCTACAAAAAGTAAACACTGTTCATATACAAAAAGGTCAGTCTGGTCTATGTCCTATTGCTTAGGGGGGGCTTCTACCATCCTCCAAAGTAATCTGGTCCTGCTGTGTCATTAAACTTTACATAAACAAAAAAACGATCCCTGACTAAACACTACAGTCAATCAAAGCAAACATAGACCCATTGGTTTGCATCAATGGGCCAAAACTGCGGGTCGTCATAAGTTGCGACCCCTATAGGTATGCCGGCTATGAGGACAATGATGTGGAGCGCCATTTGAAAGTTTACAAGGAAAAAAGGTGAGTTCAACAACTCAGTAAGTAACAAAACAAAACATATGGCAGTATAAAAAATCACAATTTGGTATTTTAGAATTTACACTTGACTGATAGAAATATTAGAACAAATAAGCATTATGTATATGCATTCTTAATTCACAGTGTGTAAGTTTTATCTACCACTTGCCCATTTTCTCATTTTTACCATAAGCGGTGCACGTTAGGCTCGTCCAAATGACTAGTTCCGAAGGACCCATAGGCTCATCCTATCATCACAGGAGAGAGCTATCGGGTTAGGAGGCTCCCTAGGTGAGGGCCCCCCAGCCGATAGCCCCACACTTTTGGTGTGGTTGCCCCCGCTACCCATCATCATCATAAGATCTGGATCACATCATTATGGTGCCGTTGGATAAAACTTTGTGTGAGGCACATAAAACATACATTCATGTAAGTGAATTATAGTTTCATCATCTTCGTTCATGTGGTGCACATGTAACATATTCATATTTTGAGAATCATAATCTCACCATCTTCATTCATATGGTGCACATGTTACATATTCATAATTTATACTTGAAAGCTTTGTAATTTTACCAACATATATAATCACATAAATTCTCAATCAAATTTCATAATAAGAAATTTATCATAACTGTAATAAAAAGGCAAGTAATATTAAAAAGAAGAGTTTTGAAAAATCGCCGACTTTTTTTTTTTTTTTTTTAAAAAAAGTTTTAATAAAATTGCGTCGGGGTTTTTAAAGTTGTGTTCCCTTACCTAGTGCTTTTTGTTTGGAATTAGAACCTCCTTCCTAAGATAGGATCACAAAAATTTAGAGGATATTATAAAGATAGTGAATTTTAGTGTACAAAATGTTAACTAAGAGACTATTATATTTTCAGCAAGCATCAACCAATGTTTTATAAAATATTGTCATATAAATTAATCCCTCGTACTTAACACTTTAAAATGATTTCTTAAGCTAAAAACTAGAGAACTTATGTGTGCTTATAGCTTGTACAATATGTTGAATCTAAACATATTTATACCAACTTATGAGATGATACAGGAAAGCAAGATTAATAACTTTAAATAACACAAAGCCATAATCCCAACTAATTTTCAACTCCAAACAAATCCCAAAATTTTTCACAACATCACTCCAGACTTATACTCATTCGGTTTTACTCTATGATCAGTATAGGTTTATCATTCTAGAAACCATCAAGCCAACAGAATAATCAAACCAGAATTTTTTGTACCCATTTACTAGAATTTAAGCAATATTAACATTTAACCAGGAATTTAATCAAAACAACAATCACGGTATTGCCTTAGTTGTCTACAAAATTTTCTCCAACAATTCAACCCAAAATAATTTTTCAACAGAGTAAAGCTAAAAACAAACACCAACAATTAATAAAAAGGAATCAAACCGGAAAAGGAAGAACTATACCCGAGAATTTTTTTTGGGTACTTACCTTTTCTTCCCATGAACTACCAACTTTTGCAGATATCTCCCATGAACTACCAACTTGACCAAAATAGAACATTCAACTACCACATTTACATACTTTGCCCCTTTCTGTCAGTCAGAGTGGTTAAAATAGACGGTCAACGGGTCATGTGCAGTTCATGTGCCGTCTAAGCATTTTTCATGCCCCTTTTGCCCTCAGTATTAAGGTTAAACGATTATGAATAAAAATTAAAAATTAAAAAAAAAAAAACGAAACAAAGACAAGCTACATGTCTCTTTTTGAAGCTTGTCTCCCATTTCAACTTCAAACAACAACAGCACAAGAGAAGAGGATGTTAGTTTTTGTGTTGGCTGCATTCCGTTGGACAAAATCACTTCTATGTAATGTTGCTAAATTCACAAGGATGCTATTTTATTGAGAGTCTACACTTCAGTTATAAGCTTCAAGAAGACTCTGTGCAGAATTCAAATCAGTCAATTCAATTCCTTTGCATCCGTCCGGACGACGTGGTATTCTGTTCGGAAGCTCTTCGATCAGCAACATCCATTCGGACGATGAGAACTTTCCGTCCGGACGCCTATCAGTGTCTAGAAGCTTCGAATAGTTCAAGTTTACATATGTCCAGACGTAATGGCAAATCGTCCGGACGCTCTTCAGAGTTCGAGAAGATCCCAGTGTTCTAATGAATCCGTCTGGACGACGTGGCTATACCGTTCGGACGCCATTCAGTGTTTGACAAGCATTAGGGTTTCTGCTTCAAGACATAGTTATGGGAAGATGAATGCAACCGTCTGGACGATGTCCTCCATAAGGCAACTCGTGCATACAAAGTTCAACCGTCCAGACATCAGTCTTCATGGTCCGAACGATCAAGCATCATATATGAAAATTGTGTGCACCAGTTCAACCGTCCGAACATCAGCCTTCAGGATCCGGACGCTCAAAGCCTTATTATGGTAATTACGTGCAGCCGAAGTGCAACCGTTCGGACGCTAGGGCAACACCGTCCGGACGTGGCCTTGTTATGGAAGCTTTCAGTGCTACTTTGGAAAGGTGGTTGCAATTGACCATTCGGACACCCTCCGGTATTTTAGTCATAATTTTTTACTCAAATATCGGATTGGGATGAAATCGGCGTCGTTGAAAAGCTAACAAAAAATGCTATAATTTAAGTCTGGACGGCCAATAGAATCGTCCGGAAGGCTCCCATCCGGACGAAAACATCAAACGCCCGGACGGCCCTGCCAAAATTCGAGAATTTTTTAGAATTGCTTTTCGGACACGGAAACAGCTGCCCGTCCGAATGCCCAAAGCTACCGTTCGTACGCGCATGCCAAAGACTCCATTTTTTACTCGAATTAGGGCTTCTAAAGCCTATAAATAAGGGGTTTTAGGCATGCATTCGACACAGAATTCGATGGTGAATTCCTTATAGCGTAGAGAGGGTGTTTAGGGAGATATTAAAGATCTGCTAGCTCTCTAGCTTTTGCCAGTGTGTGATTCCATCAGCTGTGAAGTCTATCTTAGGGGTTGACCTTAAGGTAAAGGATTCCATTGAAACCCTTTGAGGCAGGAGACCTGGTTGGGAGGCGTTCGCGTTGGGTTACACGTTAGAGTGCAAGATACGACCACTGCATCAGGGTTATGTGAGTGCCACTACTTTGTAACTAGTCTTGTCTTCTAAATAGTGGATATCTTGGGTTTGGCCGCCCCGGAGTGGTTTTTCTCTTAATTGAGTTTTCACCTCGTCAACAAAATATTTGTCTCCTTTTCCGCATTTAATATTTTGTGCACACTGTTCATACACACAGTTAATTAGAAGTCTCTTTATTTTTCAATTGGTATCAGAGCAGGTACACTCCGTTTAATGGATTTATTTCCTGAGTGTGATCCTTATCTCTTTGTGACTTCTATTTTTTTATTACACTTTTTATCATGAATTCTTCTCAATTATCTAATGAGGATTCTGGTATTAAGCTCTTTAAGGTTTTTAATAAATTGAAGAATGCTCAACATTCTAAAGTTTCTTATAAAGAGTTTAAAATGGTGAAGCAAGAAAAAGAGTTTTTGATTGTTCAATTATCTGAATCACATGCTTTGATTGACTCTTTGAAATCTGAGAATACCATGCTATTTGACATTATTGATACACTTGAGAATAAATTAAAAGAATCTAAAGATCTCTTGAAAAAATTCTCAAGTAATAATTTGAAAAGCATGCTTTGTATTTATTCAGATATTTCTAACAAGCCTGCTTTAATTGTTGATGATATGAGTACTTCTACTTCACATGCTTCTGATTCTGAATTAGATATTATGCTCGTGGTAGTAGATACAGGTTGTTTAGAAAATTCTTGCTTAAATAATCATGTGATGCAAAAATCCAAGGAATTAGGAACACGAGGTAAGTTTGTTCCTACTTGTCATAATTGTGGGAAAATTGGTCATATTAGGCCAAATTGTTATTTGTTGAAATCCCACAGGCCTTGGATTAAGCAGGATGCTCTGAGGAAAGGCAAAGTTGAAGATTCTTCCTCATCCAAATATGTCCCTCCTCATAGGAGACATATAAAAGGTATAAGCAATATCATGTGTAAGAATGCTAACCAAATTTTTGTAGAAAAAGTCAAGCAGCATTCTAACAAAAGAAGCCTGCCCACCTGTCATCACTGCGGCATCACCGGTCACATCTAATCCAAATGTCCACATCTCCAGGCTCAGAAGTCGAAGGTTCAAAAGGAGCTTCCAGCAAGAGCTACATCAGACATTCTACCTCCGACAGCACATCAGACTCCACGGCATCAGCAGCAGTTTGTTCCTGCCAATCAAAGTGGCAAACCAAAGAAGAAAAAATCAAGGCGCTATAAGAGAAAGCCGCAAAAGCCCATTAGCTACCATGATTATGAAGGGTTCTGAGTCTGATGCAACGTATGCTAAGGAGAATGGACAACATGGACAAGACCTGCAAGCCACCGCCACTAGTCAAGCAGGTATGGGTCAAGAATGATGAGACCATTCACCCCTTGAGGGGGAGTGGACTCACCTAGTAAAGGTGAAGTCTCACCATGCCTAGGATTTTGGTTCCTAAATCCTAGTGTATGTCAGGTATGTTTGCATTGCATCGTTTATCATGTCATATCTTATTCATGCCTTGCATTTTGTTTGAGGAACCGGTTATTTTATCCCCCATATTTTCTCTTGTTGTCTTGAGAAACATCTGTAGATATTTTTTTGGGGATGACAGTTAAAGCACGTCGGGCGGCTGCTTTTCTATCTTGGTATTTCTAAACCTATCTCCATGAGGACAGGTTTGGCTTTACCTTACATGCTGGGAATAGATGTCATTTCCTTTTCCATAAGCATGTCTTTGTTGTTTTTCTGTCTCATTTTTCAACAAAAAAAGAATTGGGGGAGAAGATGCGGAATTTTATTTTTTTTCTTTTGATAGCTTTTCAGATATTGCATGTGTTTTTGCCTGATGTCTCAGTTCATTGCGCATTGATTAAATATGCTTATATATGATTGAGAGTTTATGCATGATATCTGCTAAGTTTTCCTGTTGCATCTTAATGATAGATAGTTACTTTCCTCATGCGATGAAAATGTGCACTATCCAAGGCTCCCCTAAGGTACATCATTTTCCTCTCTGACTTCTTGCTTCTAGAAATTCTAATGAGAGAGATATTTTTGATTAAGATGGACAAATTGACCACATGCTAGTTGAACATAGAGCCTAAAAATTCTAGCATTCTCTCTAGGTTACAGTACCAACTAGAATCAAGCAGTAACTCTTCAATTTTCTGTGCTATATGAATATATTCACTGCTTCTGTGCTGAAATAAGCCATGTCCTTCATGGTGCAAGTAAAATTTTACCTTTTCCATCATGGTACAAGTAAAACAACTAGGTGCTGCATCTTTGGGAGAGTGTATCAAATGAGGGTGGCTAGGCCCTAGTAATTAATAAGGTTTGACTTTTGACTGATCTTTCATTGATTTTCTCTCTTGTCTAGAAAATCTAGTTGCTTTTTGTCATATCAGTTAAATTCATACCTTTTAGGAAAAGTCTTCACAACACACACACACACACACACGCATTGCATGAGTTGAGTAATCTATTTAAAATTTCTATCTACAGGTAAATTTGTGCTTATTGAATACTTAACTCTCATTTATATCTTTGCATATTTTTGCAATGTTATTTGACTGTTTTATCAGTTGATTATACATGCGTGTTCTGAAGCTAACTTTAGGGAAAAATATTTTTCTGCAAATTTTTCTCCAGTTTCAGATTTTCAGTGTGAAGCGTCTGGACGGAGCTATTCTTACGTCCGGACGAGCACAGTCTTGCAGTACGCTATCCTAGCAGTAGCCGTTCAGATGGTTAAGTGACATGTCCAGACGGTATCTCTACAGGTTTAAGACTTACGTCTCTTTCTCTGCCATACACACATCTATGCATTTTTATTGATTTATCACGGCATGTGTGTTTTTCTTGTGGATTTCTCCCAAGATTTTGGCATTCTTTGCACATCTCTTCTCATCCCATGATCTTCATTGTGTCTTCCGTTATTCTTTTAAGTTTTTGTGCTTTTAGAATATTGGAATATTTGTTGGGATATTTTCTTGAGATAGTGTGCATGAAAATCCTATTCTGTCTGTGTGTTGGGTTGATATTGATATATCTAGGTCATTTGAATTGCGATCTTTGCTTTTGTAATACTTGGGCATCCAATTGACAGCTGTCATAATACCACTTTCTTTTTGGGACTAACATGATCTAATATTTCTTTGTGGTGTTATTTTTGAAAATATTTCTGTTTAAATCTTTTCAGGAATATGTCGTCCAGAAGCTCCCAGCACAATATCTGACAGATGGATCCTTTGGAAAACTGACCGTTGTTGAAATCGGATGTTCAAATTCTAAAGGTCTCAGGATTAAGATGAGCGTTTTCCCCTAGCTCATGCAGAGCCTTCCATAGCATTCCCTCGGATCTTTATCAGTTAAAGGTTCAGTGGTGAATCTCCTCATTTATCTTGCAGACCAGTTGCTTAGAGAATGTCAATCTGCGAATAACCTGTTTTAGGCTTTGCAAAATCAAGAGATTGAAGGTTTTCAGTCCATGGTTCCCGGCTTCCCAAGCTAGAAGCCGAAGTAGTACAAATCCAGCTTTTTATACGAATTTCTCTTCGTTACTTGACTTCAGTGGATCAACAGGATTTGATACTTGGAGGATTTTTTGTTCCTCTCTTTTGGGCCACTTGCAGACTTTTCTCTATTTTCCTATTGTTTTGGATTTTAGAACGTTTTTGTCTGCGGATATTATTACTCTGTTTATCCTTGTCCTTCCGAGACACTTAGGGAAATTAATTTGTGTATGGTTTTTCTTCTTACTCTGTTTTACCCTTTGTCCTTTTATGACAAAAAAGGGGGAGTAATTTTTTATTTGGACCAGGATTGTATTTTTAATTGGTCAAGTGATTTTTGTCCCAGAATGGCCAAAGGGGGAGTTTGTTAGTTTTTGTGTTGGCTGCATTCTGTTGGACAAAATCACTTCTATGTAATGTTGCTGCTTTCACAAGGATACTGTTTTATTCAGAGTCTACACTTCAGTTATGAGCTTCAAGAAGACTCTGTGCAGAATTCAAATCAGTCAGTTCCTTTTATCCGTCCGGACAACGTGGTATTTCGTCCGGAAGCTCTTCAGTCAGCAACATCCGTTTGGACGACGAGAACTTTCCGCCTGGACACCCATCAGTGTCTAGAAGCTTCAAACAATTCAAGTTTGCATCTGTCCGGACGTAATGGCAAATCGTCCGGACGCTCTTCAGAGTTCGAGAAGATCCCAGTGTTCCAGTGAATCCGTCTGGATGTCGTGGCTATACCGTCCGGACGCCATTCAATGCTTGACAAGCATTAGGGTTTCTACTTCAAGACATAGCTATGGGAAGACGGCTACAACCGTCCGGACGATGTCCTCTATAAGGCAAGTCGTGCATACAAAGTTCAATCATCCGGACGTCAGTCTTCATGGTCCGGACGATCAAGCATCATATATGGAAATTGCGTGCACCAGTTCAACCGTCCGGACATCAGCCTTCAGGTTCCGGACGCTCAAAGCCTTATTATGGTAATTACGTGTTGCCGAAGTTCAACCATTTGGACGCTAGGGCAACACCGTCTGGACGCGGCCTTGTTATGGAAACTTTCAGTGCTACTTTGGAAAGGCGGTTGCAGTTGACCGTCCGGACGCTCGGTCAAGCCTTCCGGACACCCTCCGGTATCTTGGTCATAACGTTTTACTCAAATATCGGATTGGGACGAAATTGGCGTCGTTGGAAAGCTAACAAAAAATGATGTAAATTGATGGTCCAGATGGCCAATAGAATCATCTAGAAGGCTCCCTTCTGGATGGAAACATCAAACGTCCGGACGGCCCTGCCAAAATTCGAGAATTTTTCAGAATTGCTTTTCGGACACGAAAACAGTTGCCCGTCCAGACGCCCAAGGCTACCGTCCGGACGCGCGTGCCAGAGACTCTGTTTTTTACTCGAATTAGGGCTTCTAAAGCCTATAAATAAGGGGTTCTAGGCATGCATTCGACACAGAATTCGGTGGTGAATTCCTTATAGCTTAGAGAGGGTGTTTAGAGAGATATTGAAGATCTCCTAGCTTTCTAGCTTTTGCCAGTGTGTGATTTGATCAGCTGTGAAGTCTATCTTAGGGGTTACCCCTAAGGTAAAGGATTCCATTGAAGACCCCTTTAGGTAGGAGACCTGGTTGGAAGGAGTTCGTGTTGGGTTACACATTAGAGTGCATGGTACGACCACTACATCAGGGTTATGTGAGTGCTACTACTTTGTAACTAGTCTTATCTTTTGAATAGTGGATATCCTAGGTTTGGCTGCCCAGGAGTGGTTTTTCTCTTAATTGAGTTTGCACTTCGTCAACAAAATATTTGTCTCCTTTTCCACATTTAATATTTTGTTGCACACTGTTCACAGACAGTTAATTAGAAGTCTCTTTATTTTCAGAGGAGGAGGCGACTTTCTGAAGACCAACAATGCCGTGTTCACTGAAGAGCTAAGCAACCTCTAGGGAGCCCATGTGTCACTGTGGAGTACCTGCACCTTTGAAGACTTCTTTCACTGAGGATAACTTTGGCAAACTGTTTTACGGTTGTGTTAACTACGAGGTAAGAATTTTTTTCATAGATTTGTAAATTTCTGACGTGATTTCAGACATGACGGGTTCTTCTCTTCTATTTTGTAGACAATGGGTAATTTTTTTAGGGTTTGAAAGTTTAGATTTTAGATAATTTCAGTTGGTTGTGTTATACGGACGTGATGGGTTTTTCTCTTCTATTTTGTAGACAATGGGTAAGTTTTTTTAGGGTTTGAAAGTTTAGATCTTAGATCTGGATTATTATTTATGGATTTTGATTCCTAGATTTGTCTATTGTTTTTGGACAATGGGTAACTGAAGTTTTTGAGGTCGAGCTATTTTTGGGCAATGGGTAAGTGAAGTTTTTGAAGTTGAGCTGTTTTTTTAGCTATTTCATGTGTTTGAATTTTTAACCACTGTCTTTATGAGCCGAATGTCGTTTGAATTTTTTCTTGTGTTTGAATCCCATTTCTGAAGTTGATTCATTGACTTTTTTTTTTTTTTTTTTTTTTTATGAAAAAAAATTGTTTAGTTGTTATGGTGGATAAATTATATTCAACTCAAACATTAAGTTAGAATTTCACGTTTCTTAAATTAATAAGCTCATGTAACCTAACCTAGGGTTTTATTCTTATTCTTTCATGTTCTTAAAATGTTTACATCATTGTGATAATATAAGGTATTGTACTCTTCAATTTAAATTCCCATCTTGTAGGTAGAATTTCTGTATATATTTAGCTTTCACCCTCATGCAATGTGGATTTCTTGGCTCGTCTGGACCTCTTCTCCTAACCTTCTTCGGCCTACCCACTTCATCCTAGCCGATTCTTACCCATTGGTCTTCACTTAGCACTAGGTATATCATTGGGTCGTAAGCCTTCTTGTAACTCTCAACACTATAATACCAATGTAGATACTGTTCAGGTTTGGCGGAATGATATAATATGGCAGAGATGGCATGTGGGCGTGGAATGTCAGTCATGTCCCACAACTATGATACATCAGGTCAATGACAAATGTGCCTTTACTACACTCCACTTTGAATAGTCCCTTCCCAACATACTGAGCAGTGCACTCTCCAGCATCCTTTCCACATTCTTCCAACTTTGCCAATATCTTAGGGCACCATTCCCCAATATACTCCTTTATTCCCTGCCTTTTCTTTTGGTACCGCCGCATCAACTTCTTCCTAATCATCTCCAGCATGGTAATAATTGGCTTGTCCAGAGCTTTGATAATGTATTTATTGAAGCACTCACATACGTTTTTCATTATCAAATCGCACTTTGCGGCTGTGTCAAAAAAAGCCTTAGCCCAAATATGTGGGTTAATCTTCTCCACATAATCATGAGCAACTAAACTCAATTTCTTCAATTCCACCATTTCCCTGTTGAATCCATTAACTGTGTAGGCAGCAGCTGCCTTCCACAACTTGTCCTTCAGCACCAATCCTTTGTGCCCATCACCCCTAAAGTTTGTATACATATGTCTCATGCATATGCGATGCGGGGCACTTGGTAGCACTGCCTCGAAACTTGGAATCAAACCTGATGTGGTCTTTTGTTTACCAAAATATATCAATAATAATAATTATCACTCGCAATAGTACGAATCCTTTTAGGATAGGGCTATATTGAGGGTTTCGAACCTCAAAGACTGCGTAGGAATTACTATCAAGTTTTTCAAGATTAACTATAACTTAATTAAAACATGTTTGATTTGGATTTTAACTAAGTTAAATGCATAAAAGTAAAAGACATAAAACTAAAGAGAGTTGTGATGAGAGAAAAAATAAGGGATTGATTTCGCCACTCACCGCATAACAATGGTCAATCATAAATTAACAAGGAAAATTCATATTATGTATGATATAGGGCTCGTCTCACTCGAGTAGTCAAGAAATTACCTCTAAAGAATAATTATAATCCATCTTCGGTTGGCACGGACCGTCTGTCTAACAACTAAGATGCGGTACGACCCGTCTTCCCTAGGTATAGATTAGCTATGTCTTTAATAGGATACACACAATCAATGGAAAGGTATAACCCATCTTCAGTTGGTTTAGGCATGGTCTATCTAATCCTCTTGATCATATGTCAATTAAAACCGTTGTATAAAAATCATTCACATAATCACATAAAATATGAAGGATTGAGTTTAATCAATATAAAAGACTTTCTAAGACAAGATAAGAAATTCATAATGATTGAATATAAATATTAAGATCAATTCTCACAGTTATACAACCATCATGCATATAGAAAATCCTAAATTAAAATACAACTAAACCATTGTTACTTGGAAAGGGCTACATCAACGCCCTAACACGAATTTAGACGCTCATTGTAGTGCTCGGATGGTCTCCTGTCATGTTCTTCTCCTCTTCAACTTGTCAAGCCTCCTAGAAGAATTTACTGTCTAAAACTAAGCACAAACACACATTCTGTTGAAACTTAGGGGCCTATTTATAGAGACTAGGAGAGGCCTAGAAGCTCTTGGAATTCCAAAAAAATCGTCTCTTGAGTCTTCTTGTCCAAGTAGGAGATTGAAACTTCAATCCAAGTAGGAAAAGGATTCCAGATTCGTCTAAAATTGCGGAGCAATTTTGGTATAGTAAATGTCCGAATTGGGAAAAAGCTATTTCTGACATATTTGTTTAATTTTTTATTAGCTTTCTAACACCACCAATTTAATTGCAATCCGATATATGACCCAAAAGTTATGATTAAAACACTGAGACATGTGCAGAATCCAAAGTTGAATCCAATCCAATTTTGACTCTTATTGGAGAAATTCTGATTTAATCATTCCCTTGATTTGATTAAACTTAACCACATCACATAGGTCTTCTATTATGATTGGTTAAGCTTAAACATATCTTCTAGGTCTTCTCAAAGTGTGTTTTAAGCCCAAAATTAATGGAATTAATTGCATCTTTATTTAAAACCTGAAAACAATAAAACAACATAAAATCAAACAAATAACAATGCTAAAGAATTAACATATATAAGGTAAGGGGCTTGAATGTTCAACATTCAACGCTTATCAAAACCCTAGGCACAAAACAACTTAAGACAAATAATTAAAAAAACAACAAGGTTAACTCCAACCACGAATGTCAATGCACAAGTGAAAATGTATGTAGAAACAACAATAATTTAATATTCAAAGTCAGCAAACAAACATACCTTCTGCCTGTCTGAGATGAATGTCCACCCAATAGATCCATTTGGATCAAGGTCAGCCAACAATGTCTCTAGAAACCAGCTCCAACTATCCTTCGTTTCAGCTTCAACTACAACCATTGCAATGGGATAAATGTTGTCATTCGAATCTCTCCCAACAGCAACCAACAGTTGCCCCCCATAACGTCCCTTAAGAAAGCAACCATCAACACCTATCACAGGCCTACAAGCCTATCTAAAACCGTCCTTGTATCCTGCCAAGGACATATACAACTGTAGAAAAGTGGGTGGGACATCTAAAGTAGGCTTTTCAACTTTCATCAATATTGTACTCCCTCTACTAGTTTGCCTCACAGTTGCACAATAGTCCCATAACCGCTTGTACTGTTGTTTGTTCTTACCTTCTATCTGTTCTTTGGCCTTCTCTGTAGCCCTATACAGTTGTCTAAAACTGACTTCCACATTCCATCTCCTTTTCACATCCTCACAGAGAGCTACAATTGGATAGTTTGCCTGTGTCTTGAATTTGTGGACCATCCTATCCACAATCCACCTAGAATTTACAATTGAAGATTTGCAACATCTTGTACACCGATGGTTAGGGTTTAGTGACTTAAGCAGAAAAGTCATCTCACCCGATACGATGCACCATAAACTCTCCAAGGACAACCCATGGCCCTATTCCTACAAACTCCAATCACCCGATCCCCATCATTTTTCGTGAACTCAACATCATATCCCCTAAATAAATTGTATTCCCTCACAGCTTTCCTGAACTGACCTGCCGAATCAAATGACATGCCCACCTCCAAATGCGGGTCTTCCATGTCCACATCTTGAAAACTGAGAACTCCTAGTAACATACTCAGCTCCACTAATCGCCTCATACTCCTTATCACTTTTAGAAGGAGTTACCAAAATATCACTTCTGGCCAACTTAGAGAGTACCTCATCCTCTTCATCGTCATCCAATAATCAGGCCGCTGAAGTAGCCGGACCGCTTGAGCCACCAATATGAGTGGTCTCTGGTTGAGCTGCCTCTTCATGGGCACCCTCATCATCACCACTATCTCCATCATTCTCACCAACAACCTCCTCATCAAAATCAATAAAATCATGCCAATCATCTCCAAATGTGGAAGTTTCAGCTCCATGAGTTGATGCACCAGCTACTGGTTCATCAACAGTATCCCATGCATCGTCATCATCACTCATCCCTACCTTCCAATATGGGTCATTTAAAACCTTCCTCATCCTTTCCTCATCTCCACTATTCTCACCCTCTTCACCCTCACCCACATTTGGGCATACTACTTCATCACCAACATTTGCAAAAGAAACCGTGCACAACATAACAAGTTTTTTGCCTAAAAAGGCATCAACCATTTTGACGACATTCTTGTCAAATGTTAATAGAACCAACCCATCATCTAATTCTTTATAGGGTTCACGATAGTAAACTAGGTCACCTAGTCAGTATCCAAACTTTTTAACTACTGTTTCGATCTCAATAAAAGACAAACGATCCAGGTCATAAGACTCTTCGTACAACCCTATATTCCCTCCAACATACGTGCACCTATATCGCCGATCAAACCGACCCCCATAATGAACCCTAAAGATCACTTCATTGTTTGCCATTGTATATGCCGATTGCTTGACACTACACATATAACATAGAAACTAATATAAGTACTTGTGGGGATAACTTAATCAAAAATAGAGAAATAATAATAGTAATAAAAAAGGAGAAACTATTAAGATCACACTCCATGGTCAATTTTAAGATGATTGCCTTCCTATAGATCAAGTATTGCAAATTACTAAATTCAAAGAGATTATTTGTTGAAAAAAAAAAACTTTGAAATAAAATACACTTATTTTTCTATGTCTAGGTGAGTATCCAAATTGAAGATAGGTTTCATATCATTTTCAAAAAAAAAAAAAAAAGAGTAGTTAGTCTTTTATTTTTGGTGCATGCATGGAATCCATGAAATGCTAAGGTTTTAATTCATCTTAATTTCTTATTAACTAACATATCAAATGAAGTTAGTTCGTTATTGAATAACTTTATTGTTTTAATATCACAATTAATTAAATAGAGGTCCCACTTAAATAACTACATATTCAGCATACTTTGTTGCCTAATTTGATGTCATATTCTAGGCAACAGAATTAGTGGCACATTAATCAGTGACTAACTTTACCAGGGTATCACAAAAAACATTCAGTATACTTTGTTGCCTAATTTGATGTCATATTCTAAGTAATAGAATCAATGGCACATTAACCGAACAAGCAAACACTTATGGTTCTCATAGTAGTTATCAGCTGAATTTGAATTATTTACGGTTCTAAGTTACATCTGAGCTAGAAACCCACCATGTACTAGAAGTGTTCAAGTTCATGGTTACCAAATACCTAATTGATGCAGACAAAGCAAATTTTAGTCATTTTTTTTTCTTTTCTTTTGGCTGTCTTCTTCAATTAATGCATGAAACAATTAATTAAATAGAGGTCCCACATAAATAACTACATATCTAATCATGTTCCTTGACGAAGAGTTGTTAATAAAATATACAAAAATAGTTGCAGACAATAATGTAAAACTTGTTGAATTACATCTACGTTAGGTCAGAGTGTATACAATAACTCGCCACATCCATGTACATTCGGGACCACTTAAGAGAAAAAATTAATTACAAACAAACAAATGGGTACCATTGACAAATAATCACAAACAACCGTGCGGGACCACTAGAGAAAAAAACAAGAAAAAAAAAACCCAAAAGCAATAAACAATCAACAAACCCATCGACTTTATTGCACAAAACAACAACAACCACACAGAATGTCGGAATGTAATTTTGCTTTCACTCCAACAAGAAAAAACACCTTTTTTAATTTAATAAAAAAGTGAAAGTCGGACAATACCTGAAACAAGTGCGACCTTTTAGTGCGAATCTTGGTTTGTTCTGACTTTTTAGTGCGAATACAACCACGAAGTACAAATCTTTGGTTCGAGAAGATTTCTAGGGAGAGTGTAGAAGACGGGTTTTTTTTTTTTTTTTTTTCTAAGCATGTAGAAGACGAGTTGTGCGGCACAATGGGTGATTAGGGTTCTCTTAGGTCTTCACAAGGCATTCCAGACATTTTGGATGATAAAGTAAGGGCATATGCATAATTCAACCGGGGTGTATTTTTCAAATTAGGACTTTTTTACAGAGGGTATTTTCGTCTTTTCAAAACCACAGCTGAGGGTAAAAGGGAGAAAAAATCGGCTTAGACAACACGTGAACTGTACATGACCCGTTGACCGTCTATTTTAACCACTCTGACTAAGGGAATTGGGCAAAGTATGTAACTATGGTAGTTGAATGCTCTATTTTGGTCAAATTGGTAGGTCATGGGGGATATCTGCAAAAGTTGGTAGTTCATGGGAGGAAAAGGTAATTACCCCTTCTTCTTTTTTTTCCAAAGTCAGAGTCTTTCTAAATTAGTTAACCCAAAGAAATTTCAACCCAATCTGATAAGAATCCATAGATTGGATTCCACGAAATCCCCCCCTAAAACCAGAATTTTTTCCCCAATTAACTAATCTAAACCTAGAAAACAACATAACCCATAAATTATTACTTACAAGAGGGTAGATTTTTCTTTGTTTTGGGAACCCAGAAGTCGCCAAAATCCTATCGGCCCGACGTCGCCATCCACCCAGCCTAGTGGCTAGTCCACCGGCTAGCCACCAGGCTGGGTCTTCTCCCTCCCCCACTCACTCGGTCTCTTCCTCATCTCTCTTGACTCTCTCTAGTTTGGGTGGCATGGGAAAGAAGAAAAAAAAACAAAGAAGGAAGAAGAAAAGGAAGAAAGAAAAAGAAGAGAGAAAAAGAAGAGAGAAAAGAATGGGTCTGTTACCCTTATGGCCGTGTCTGCGCGAGTTACCAAAAATATATATATATATATATATATATATACCTAAAGAAGAAAACAAAATAAAATGATTGGAGAAAAGCTTCATGAGAAATACCTGATGATTTTGAAAGTTCGCTGGTGTTTTGAGCTTTTCAAGGTGTGTCGAAGAAGGGTGAGGTTGCTTGGTTTATATAGGTAAAGAAGAAGAGTAACGTGGTTGAAGGGCTTTGGGCATGGCTTCAACATGATGTGCCTGATCTGAGACGTGGCAAAAGTTTTTGCAAAGTGTCGATGGGCTATAGCTTATTTCTGCAACATTTTTCTGCAACATGTATGTGAAGGTAATGCAATCTGTCGAGAGAGAAGAAGAAGAATGGAGGGTGTTGCGTGGGTTTTCATAAACCTTACTAAAACGACCCCGTTTTTAAAAGTCTTGCATTATTTTATTATCACAAATTGATGTGTGTGTATATATATATATATATATCTCATTATTTATAATTTTTTTTATTCTCTTTCAAAAAAAAAAAATACCAAAACTCATAAAAATTTACCCAATTAAAAAAAAAAATCTTTTAAATAATAATTCTAAGGAGACTTAAAAAAAAAAAAAAATCCTAAATTTTTCTTGGGTGTTATATCAAATAATGTGTTTTTCTTACCGATCTGACGATATGTTAAAAATATATGTTTTGGATGATTTGAATAGTTTTGAGTATGTTAAAAAATTATGCCAATGATATCATTGCAAATTGAAATGTGTGTAAAGTGCGATATAAATTGTGATTTAAATGTTTGACTGCCTGCTGTGGTTGAGATTTAAATTACGCAAATATTGATTGATGAATTGATGTATTGAATTGTTTATTGTTTTATATTGAAAGCATGTGTCTAAGGCATGATCATGAAAGTAAGAATATAGTAAGTGAGCATGAGCATGGAGCATGAAACAAGAACAACATGTACAGACAATAATGAAGTGGGGATTCACGTCCGAGGGTACCTGGCAACAGGGAGTAAATGGACTAATTAAGTGGGGGTTCACATCCCACGGTACCTTGCAACATGGAGTAAATGGACTAATCAAGTGGGGGGTCACGTCCCACGGTACTTGTCAGGTAGTACTGGGATTCGCGTCCAATGCTATTTGGCAAGGAGCAACGGAAGATCACAACCCAAGGTAATAAGTCACAATGAACAGAAACTAGCATGAGCATGTATGGCATTGTCTTTATGAGTGTGATATCTTTATGACATGATGTACAGTAGTTTTATGCTAGACGCATTAGTATGCCTCTGAATTTTAATGGACAATAGCATATGTACATTTCTATCGACTGGTTGCATGATTTAAAATCGTTGAGTTTCAATGTACTTAGATATTTATACTTCCAAATTGGGGAATATAAGTGTCTTCAAGTAGGCAAGCGGACGGTCGTTTGATTTCCAGTTTAGGAGTACTTGTATATTAGGGCTACGCTCAAGTGCATGTATGACTAAGCCGGCACATCAAAAGCACTGAGCTATAATGCAATCAGACATGGAGTTACCTATATTTGGGAATATTAATATTTATGTATAGCTGAGGCAAGATGTCTTTGTTTTCTTGTTTAAGGCCTATGTGTATGTGTGAACCCAAAATGGAGCAATCGCATGCATGTAAGTCTGAGACAACGATCAAAAGTAATATATTGTAGATGGGCTTATATGTAGATGTTTCCAAGGTGAATGTCTGAAACTTCTATATTTGGTCACATCTGCATAATATGCTTTAATGTTTTCTTAAAAGTCGGTGTTTACTTTATCAGCTACAGGTGTTTTCAAGAAACAGATGTTTATAAAAATGAGTAGTTGTTATTGTGATCGTAAGACAAAAATGAAAGTTGGTTCTTTGCGAAAACTCAGTGATTAGTATACTACTGAGCAGAGGCGGAGCTAGGAATTTATCCTAGTAGGGGCGAAATTCAAATAATAAAATATAATAATAAATAAATCTTTATTCTCATTATATACTTTATTTATATTATATATAAAATTATGGTGAACACAATTGAAAATAAGAATAATAACACAATATGTGAACCACAAAAAGTATATCTATCAGACTGATAAGTGCTGAATGTTACACATTCAAGCCCCTTAATTTACATATGTTATGCTCTTAGTTTTGTTATAATTTGATGTTTTGTGTTGTTTTTGTGTTTTCTTATATTTTACAGGTTTTAGAAGAAAAACCAATCAAATTCCAAGATTATAATGAAGTCAGCAAACTCACTTTTGGATAGATTCAAACTCCAAATCAATTTTGAATTTAAGGAAAGAGAAGTTGGCAAAAATTCGTTATCTTTGGAAAGAATCCAGAATGAGCACGTCACAGTAATTTAATCATAACTTTCGGCTCAAGTATCATATTGCAACAAAATTGATGGCATTGGAAAGCTAATAATAAATGCAACAAATATGTCAGAAATAGGTTTTTCCTAATTCGGACGTTTTCCATGCCAAAATCGCCCCGCAATAAAAGACCGCAAATCTGTACGAATTTTGGAATCCTTTTCCTACTTGGATAGAAATTTCAGAAAAAGGAGAAGACTTGTAATTATTCTTTTTGGACTAGAAAACCTACTTAGAATTGTAATAGGAATTCTAGAGCTTCTAAAACTTCTCTAATCCCTATAAATAGGCCTCTAGCCTTTGAAGAAAGACACACAAACTTGGAGGAAGAATCAAAGGCTACATCAAGAAGGAGGTTTTTTTTTATAGTTTTTATTTTCTTTCTTTTCCTTTATTAATTTCTTATGAGGATGATTTCCATCCAAATTATGTGTAACTAATACTTTAGTTAGGGCTCGATTGAAGCCCTAATCATGTCTCTTTAAGTTTTTCAATTTGCTTTGCTACAATTTATATATTGATGCTTAACTTGATTAATTCTAGTTTCTTGAATTCCTCATATGTTTATGTTTGGCCATCATATGCATGTGGTATGGATTTGTTATTTATGTCAATTTGGATGACCGAGTCCTGGGCATAATAGAGTAACGGAAGAACCCCGACACAGGTTCTTGGATTAATCAACATAAAGACAACTAGAATAGATACCATATTCTAATCTGAGTGTGTTTACCGATTTCCATAGATTTATGCTTCCTTGAAGAACAACTTAGTAGATACCATGCTAAATCCTTCAAGGAAGAAAAGAGTTAGAGTAGATACCATGCCTAACTCGTTGTTTAGGGAAATCAATAGCTTTAGGAGAAGATACCATTCCCTTGTGGCTGGTAAGCATTAAGCATCATGTTATGATTGTAGTATTGTGCATATTGCGAATCTTATTTGAGTATGATTAGCGGTGGATATCGAAGCCCTATCTTTTCTTCATAGTATTTTTAATTCAATCTTTTATCCTGTCTTATTCAACATATCGCTTTTAGGAATTTCTCTTTAAAGACAATTTATACCAATCCTCGTGGGAATGATCTCGTATTTGCCTGCTATACTATTGTTTTGATCTTGTGCACTTGCGAGTAAAACGTACAAGTATTTGCCTATTTATTTAGGTAGATATTTGCACAACACAGACTTCATAAATATGTCATAATTTATATATTAAAAAGTTGTCATGTAGCCAATAGTACAGAATTAAATAAAAATATAAAGTGTCTAAAATTGCATCCTTCGCGAGAAACGAAATTATCAAGTATCAAATCTGAATTGAAGCTCTCAAAAATTTCCCTCTCAATATAGACAACTAAACTATTTGCGAGAAACTTATCGTCCATTTTGTTACGAAGTCTTGTTTTAATGACTTTCATAGCTAAAAATGCTCGTTCGGTAGTTGCTGTAGACATTGGAAGAGTCAAAACAAGACAAATCAATCTATCAATAAGATGATATCTCTTTGATTTTTTTGTCGCTATCAATCCTCGACATAATTCTGCAATGGAAGACAATTTTTTTAATTTCGGATCATTAAGCATATCAAGTTGAAAATGTTTCAACTGAAATCTCAGATTAATTTTCTCCTACTCTGAAAAATCAAGAGCATAATACTTCTCTGCAAGCCTACATATATCATCAATGTTAAAGGATTTATAGACATCATTTGGATCCAAAGTTGAACTAAGTATCAAGAGTTCCATTGCCCCTTCACTAAACCTATTATCAAGCTCTTGCAACTAAAAGTCTATGGTAGCATTGAATATGTCAAAATGATAATGATGCTCCACTGTGATGTGATCTCGTTGATGACGACCTCAATGTTGAACATAACGAGCACCCAAATCTAGAATGTCAATTTCAAATTTCTTGCAGAAAGAGATTACTTCCTCAAGCAAACTATCCCAATCTTCATCTCTTAACTTTTGGATGAGTTTTTTTGTATTAGCAACCAATTGCACAGCAGTCAAGATATCTTGAGATTTTTGTTGCAAATGTTGACCAAGACCATCAGTAATACCTATGATTTTCTTTATCAAATGTAAAATGAATATGAATTAAAATGAAGTAATCATTTTATAAGCAGCATTAGCACCACCACGTTGAGAGTAAGTAGATCCTTCATTTATAATATTTTCAAGCACTGAACAAGTAGCATTAAACAGCCTTACTAGGCTACAAAGAGATTGAAAATGAGAACTCCAACAAGTATCACTAGCTCGTTTTAAAGTGCCAATTTGGTTAACTCCTTTTCTAGTTTCAAGTTCATCAATTGCTAACAAATGTGCAATTTCTGTTGCTTGAGTAGCTTGTAGTTCATCATGACGTTTACATGAAGCACCAACAACATTGATAGTGAAACTCAAATTTGAGAAGAACTCATGAACAGAAACTACCTCTCTAGATGCAACAACTAATGCTAATTGTAGTCGATGAGCAAAACAGTGAACATAGTATGCACAAGGACTATAACGACCCACCCCCAATGACACAATATTGTCCGCTTTTGGCTCCCCCAAACTAGACTTCCCAAGAGGTCACCCATCCTGGTACTACTCTCACAGAAGTAGGGGTAGGCAGAACATACCCGTACCCGTAGATCCGCCCCGCCCCGCCTCGATTTTCACGGATATTGCGTGAATTAAATCTTATGCGGATTGAAGGATTGCTGATCCGTCACTTACAGGGCGGATTGCGGAAATGGATTTTTTCCAATCCGCAAACCCGCCCCGCCCCAAAGTCAGTTTTAAACCAAATGAAATTTTCAATAAAACTGAAACCGTATGAGCATAGCATCAGATTTTCCCCCAAAACCGTGAAACCCTAACCTAACACGACTCCTCTTTCTCTTCTTTCAGTCTCATATACCAGACGGTGCATCTCCTCCTCTTTATCTTCTTTCACTCATCGTTGTCGTTGTCTTCAAATATTCACTCGTCGTTGCGGATGCGTACTCAGCTTATAGATTTTATCTGCTAGCGTTCATGGACTTCTGTGGTAGAATCTACCCCGTACATGTGTATTGTGTCACAGGCATTTTACTAAAGCTTGGCTGATAAGAGATTTGGGCAGAGAAACAGTATGTGGAAGCTTGGAGAAGGTCCAGGGAGGATTATTGGAAAAGTTTTAATTTTGATTTTGGGTTTGTTGGTAATTTTGGTTCTTTCTTGTTTTTGTTTGCTGGTGAAGTTGATTCAATTGGGATTTTCAAATTCTGAACGGGGTTAGTATAATTGTGATTTATTTTTTTGGTTTTTGGCCCAGAAAAAAAAAAAAAAAAGAAGAAGAAGAAGAAGAAGAAGAAGAAGAGAAAGACCCGAACCCGCATGAATCCGTCCCAATCCGTGCTACCCGAGGCCTAGCGGGTTGATCATTCATTATGCGGGTTGTGGATCTTGATTTTTAAACCCGTTCACTGCGGGGCGGGTTGTAAAAAACATGCAAATCTGACCCAATCCGACCCGCGCCCACCCCTACACAAAAGCACGCTTAACTGCGAAATTCTGATAAGTTCATTGCCATCACGGCTTTAAAACGCGTTGTGTCAAGAATGATGCGTTTATACATATAAGCACATCCTCATTTCCAGGCAATGTGAGACGTCACAATCACCCCCTCTTGGGACCCAGTGTCCTCGCTGGCGACCCTCATGGGCTTGTGCACGCCCCCCATCTCAGGCTGGGTAATGGCTCTGATACTTTTTGTAACAACCCACCCTCAATGACACAATATTGTCCGCTTTTAGCTCCCACAAATCAGACTTCCCAAGAGGCCACCCATTCTGGTACTACTCTCACAGAAGCACGCTTAACTGCGGAGTTCTGATAAGTTCATTGCCATCACGGCCTTAAAACATGTTGTGTCAAGAAGGGTGCGTTTATACATATAAACACATCCTCATTCCCAAGCGATGTGGGACGTCACAAAGACAATCATTAAGAAATAATGCTTGTAATCCTTTCCGTTCACCACACATATTACTAGCACCATCATACCCTTGTCCACGAATATTTTGAATATCAAGACGGTGTTGAGAAAGAACAACAGATATTTCATCCTTTAAAGTCGATGCCGATATATCTTTAACATGGACAATATCAAAGAAATGTTCTTGTATAAAACCATTTTTGTCAACAAATCTTAAAACAATATACATTTGTTCTTTCTTAGACTCATCTCATGCTTCATCAATAATAATACAAAATTTTGAATCACGAATTGCATTTCGTACCCACTTTGCCAAGACATAAAATATCTTTTTGGATATGATGTGAAGTATATTTAGCATTTTGTGGAGCATTTTCTAAGACAACCTTAGCAACTTTCTCATTAGACATTGATACAAGTTCTATCAACTCAAGGAAATTGCCACGATTTTTTGAATCTGGACCCTCATCATGACCTTTAAGAGCACATCCCTGGGATGTCAAATAACGAATACAATCAATTGAAGTCTTCAATCACAATCGATTGTTCAATTTTTGTTCCGAAGTTTGCTTATCAATCACATTTTCAATCTGTTGAGATTGATTCTTCAAAGTATCACAACACTTAACAGCATTATTATGAGGTGAACATGGATCCTTTCCCATATGGACCAAAAAAGCACACTTTATATCATCATTAACCTTTTTTCAATTACGAAATCCTTCAATAATAAATGCATTAGCTCTGGGTCATCTTGTTGGCTTTTTGTCGAAAAGATAGCAGGGCAAACAATAAGCAACATCTTTTGTAGGAGAGTATTCTAACCAATTAAACATCTTGTACCAAGATGATTGAAATCTCCGACGATTTTTTCCAGTTCCCGAAAATGGATATCCAGAACTGTTAGAAGGAATGAATCTATGTGGACCGTCTTTAAGATAAGTATGTCTAATTTCATCCTGTTGATTAACTGGATATTCCAATATTTGAGGACGTAACCCTAGATCATGTTGTATAGTAGAAATGTCAACTAACTCAATTTGAGATTCAATTCTTAGCATCTTAGAAGGGCGTTGCTCAGGAACTGAAGCTTGAGTATTAGATGTGGAACAAGATATTTTAGAATTGGAATCAGCATCTTTTTTTCTTAAAAAATGCATCAATTCTTTTTGCCTTCCCCATGATGTAATCTAAGATTTTTTGGAAACATGAAAATTTATTTATCTATTAGTTTTAAATGTTTTGACACTTCAAAAAACTCATGACTTATGACACATATTCCAATGATATTATAATTAAATTATTACAATATTATGATCACTATTAATCTAACTAATCTTTAAAAAATATTTTAATAAAATGACCAAACAATAACAAATAACATACCTAAAAGTGGCAAAAAGTTACTGAAATTGATTGACACTAGCAAAATCCCAAAGTATGAAGAAAACCTTCTCAAAAGATGTCAATGTTGTTCTTATTTGAATAAGAAAACAATCATAATAAAAAAAATAATAGTCAATAAATCACATAAATGTAAAATAAATAATAAAAAAAATTGTTACATAAAAAATAATAGTCCTAGTACTCTATAAATTTTGTTATGGTAATATTGCAAGACACAAATCTCCATTATGAAGTGACTGGAGTCCACTTTTTTTTTTTATGACAAAAGACACAATTACACGAATCTCTATAGTTTCCTTTACTTTTACTCCATTGACCATTTGACTGATGGACACAAATCTCATTTATGCAGAGAACTGAGAGAAGGCTCTAGATCTATTTCTTTCCTTTCGGTTTTCACAATTGCCAGTTGCACTTCTCTTCCTCCATGGATGGATGGACCATAAACCAGACTCAGAGTCCAGACGGACACTGTTCATCAAAAAAAGAAGAAAATAGCAGACGGACAAGAGAAAGACTCACCACAGTTTGCACAGCCCCACGGTTTCTTGAGCGATTTTTCTTTTTCTTTTTTTTTCAATTTTCAGCCCAAAAGTAGCAGCAAAGGCTTACAGAAAGAAGATTAGGAAAAGGTTTGTAAGTTTGTTTAATTGTTTGCCTTAGATCGGCGGTTGTAGGCTGTAGCTAGGTTAAAAAGTTTGGTTGGATAATTTGTCTTGAATTTGTGAGATATCAGCCCAAATTTGGAGTTAACTTAATTTTTTAAAGGGCTAGGCCGGTTTTGTAGGAATGAGAATGGACATAAATTAAAAATAAACATATAAATTTTTTTTTAAAAAAAAATAAGATGCAGGGGCGGGCGCCCCTGCCCGCCCCCTATACATCCACCCCTGCTACTGAGGTCTCGGGATAATTTATACTGAGACGATGAACTCATAGTTTCACCTGTACGGATGTGGTTAACCCCACAATCGTGCAGACAGTGATGCTTTGGCTACAGGTACACCTAAGATGGACAATGATCCAATAGTTTTGTACTTGGGGTATTACGACTGAAGCTTGACGCGACAGTTGTGATGTGTTGGACCATGGGTGTCCACTCTTTTGAGTATTTTGTCTATGGCTTGTGACATGTGTGTCACCTACTATTTTGTAAAGCCATCCTTGTTATGTAATTATTATGTTGACAAGCCTTAAACATATAGATGTTATATGTCTCTTTGTTATAATTAACTTGTGATAGATGTATAAGATGTGATTTCCGCTGTTCAGGTTTATGTTTTCCGCTTCATAGATAGATATATGTTATACTCTGATTTACCAGATACATATTTTAGGGTATGTACCATATGTTGGCTTTGCAACACATTGTCGTGCAATCGTGATGATCCATTTATGTTTGTATTAAAAAAAAAAAAAAAAATGGGCCATCGCAGAATAGAACTCTTTTAGAATGGTAAGTGCGATAATGAGTTATGCTACTCTACCTATGTCCTTTTGAGGATATGCTTTAGAAAAGCAACACACTTGCTGAATTTGGTTCCATCTAAAACTGTTTCTAAGATACCTTCTGAATTGTGGACAGGGCGAAGGCCCAGTATGAGATACATCTACATTTGGGGTTGCCCAACACATGTACTGAAAGGAAAAGCTAATAAGTTGGAATCAAAGACAGAAGTATGTTTGTTTGTTGGATATCCAAAATGGACAAAGGGTTATTTGTTTTATAGTCCTAAAGAAATGAAGGTATTTGTTACCACAAATGTGAGATTTCTTGAAGAGGAGTATGTAAACAATAATAGACCAAAGAGTGAGGTGGTTCTAGAAGAGATGGTAGATGCAAGAAAAACTACATCTTCTGAAGGTCCTGAAGATGAAGTGGTTGTATAAGATATACCACAGATTATTGTTGATGAGACACCAAGTAACATCATACCACGTCGCAGTGGGAGGATTGTCAAGGCACTTGACAAATTCATAGGAATAGCTAATGTAGCTATTTCAGAAGAATTTGAATTTGATCCTAGTACCTACAACGCATCGATTAATGATGTGGATGCAGACCAATGGGTCAAAGCTATGAAAAGTGAGTTGGAATTGATGTATTCCAACAATGTCTGGTCTCTTGTAAAGGCGCCTAACAACATTAAACCTATTGGTTGTAAATGGGTTTATAAGAGAAAAATAGGGGTGGATGGGAAGGTTGAAACCTTCAATGCAAGATTGGTAGCTAAAGGTTTCACTCAGAAAGAAGGGATCTATTATGAGGAAATATTTTCACTTGTTTCCATGCTTAAATCCATTTGGATACTCTTAGCCATTGCCGCTCATTTTTATTATGCCATTGCCGCTCATTTTTATTATGAGATTTGAAAAATGGCCGTCAAGACTGCTTTTTTAAATGAGCATCTTGACAAGGACATCTATATGATGCAACCAGATAGGTTCATAGCTAATAACCAAGAGGATATGGTATGTAAGTTGCAAATGTGTAATGTTCGAGACATTATTTAATGTTTAAACTATAAAAATTAATTGATTAAATGAATAGGGTTAATAAGATGCCAAGAAAATGCAAGAAAACACTTAGAAAACCTTAGAAGTTGAGTTTCTAGACGCAGCGTCCAGACAAGCTTCGGACGGGCTCCGGACGAGAGCCACAGAGAACAAATGTTTTCTCTCTGGAGTATGCGTCCAGATGGCTACAACATGCATTTGGACGACAGCCACAAAGAAGAAATTCTATAGCATTTCGCACGCGTGTCCGGACTTTCACTTAACCCGTTCGGACGGTACCTGAGATAAATGTGAGAAAGAGCCCTTTTGGCATATTTTCTCTGAATTTCTTCCCCTTTACACAATTTTCTATTAGGGTTTTCATAAAAAACCTTAGATATACTAAAATCCAAGCCCCATACTTCAAATCTAGCCTAAAAAACGGGATCTACACGAGAGGATCTATGTAATAACCTCGACTCCCTTTTGAGGATAAAATGGTCTTTTACTACCTATGAGAATGGATGACTAAAAAAAAAAATATAAAATACCTGATTTATATATATATATATATATATATATATATATATTATTTTACGTTTATTAAATACCCATTACTACATTTTAAATATCTGATTTTAAATTTAACAATTTTATATCAATTTAAATTTCACTTTTAAAGTTAACATTTTATGTGTACTGAAAAACCCTAATTGTCAAACCCTAGCAGCCGTTCCCCCTTTCAAAAAGAACAAAACCCTACTTATATAAATAAACTAGCCGACGCATCATTTTTCCCCCCTCACTGTTTTCTAGCCGCACACCCTCTTCACTTGCACAGTTTTCGGCCCCTCACACAAGGTACCATCTTGTCTCTTATTTCTTCTCTTTAGTTTTCTTTTTCTGTAAAACCGTAGCATTCATCTCCTGACATACCCATTTATTTAGCTTATTTTGTCTTTGTTAGTTTTTGTGTTGGCTGCATTCTGTTGGACAAAATCACTTCTATGTAATATTGCTGCTTTTACAGGGATGTTGTTTTATTCAGAGTCTACACTTTAGTTATGAGCATCAAGAAGACTTTGTGCAGAATTCAAATCAGTCAGTTTAGTTCCCTTGCATCCGTCCGGATGACGTGGTATTCCGTCCGGACGCTCATCAGTCAGCAACATCCGTCCGGACGACAAGAACTTTCCGTCTTGATGCCCATCAGTGTCTAGAAGCTTCGAACAGTTCAAGGTTGCATCTGTCCGGACGTAATGGAAAAAAGAATGGATGCTCTTCAGAGTTCGAGAAGACCCCAGTGTTCCAGTGAATCCGTCCGGACGGCGTGGCTATACCGTCCGGACGCCATTCAGTGTTTGACAAGCATTAGGGTTTCTGCCTTAAGACACAGTTACGGGAAGACGGCTGCAACCATCCGGACGATGTGTGATCTCGTCCGAACGATGTCGTCCATAAGGCAAGCCGTGCACACAAAGTTCAACTGTCCGGACGTCAGTCTTCATGGTCCGGTCAATCAAGCATCATGTATGGAAATTCCGTGCACCAGTTCAACCATCTGGACATCAGCCTTCAGGGTCCGAACGCTCAAAGCCTTATTATGGTAATTACGTGCAGCCGAAGTGCAACCGTCCGGACGCTAGGGCAACACTGTCCGGACGCGGCCTTATTATGGAAGCTTTCAGTGCTATTTTAGAAAGGCAGTTGCAGTTGACCGTCCGGACACTCGGTCAAGCCATCCGGACACCCTCGAGTATTTTGATCATAACTTTTTGGTCAAATATCGAATTGGGATGAAATTGGCGTCATTGGAAAGATAACGAAAAATGTACCATTTGATGGTTCGGACGGCCAATATAATTGTTAGTATTTTGGCGTCATTCTGTGTTTGGACAAAATCACTTAAGTGTAAAGATGTTGTAAACAGGGATTCCACTATTCAGAGTCTGCAAGTCAGAAGAATTCAAGTTCCCTGTCAGCCGTCCGGACGATCGAGCCATCCCGTCCGGACGCCCATCTATCCACTGTTCCATCCGTCCAGACGATGTGTCATCCCGTCCGGACGCTAGACAGACCAGCATCATCCGTCCGGACCCCATACTGTATCGAGAAGGTTCTGTGCCAGCTTGCATCCGTCCGAACGTTTCAACAGCATGTCCGAATGCCTCCCAGTACTTGATCAATTTCTGATTTCTTTCCAAGTTCCAAGAAAGGGAAGATCAATCAACCGTCCGGACGATGTGGTATCCCATCTAGACGGGCGTCTCCGTAAGGCAAGAATGTAATTCAAAAATGACTGTCCGGACGTCTGACAGCTGTGGTCCGAACGCGCGCATTACTGATATGGAAATTGCGTGTTGAAGAATAGCCATCCGGACGCTCATCCCCCATGGTCCAGACGCTGGAGAGCCTTATAAGGAAATTACTTGCAGTGGACGTGCGACCGTCCGGACGATGTCTTTAAACAGGAAAGATTTCTCCGTGGAAATTTCAAAAAATCTGTTCCCACAGTTGTCTGTCCAGACGGCCCATGTCTATCGTCCGGACGGTGCTTAGGTATATTTTGCATGACGCTCATTTGAGCCCCCAGCCTATAAATAGAGGCCCCTTGGCACTGAGAACTGCAAGAATTCGGTGTGAATTCCATTAGAGCTCAGAGAAGTTATCAATCCCTCTGAAGCCGTTTTACAAGTGTGCTGTGCTGTAAACCGAAGTCTATCTTAGAGGTCGGCTCTAAGGTAAGGAGTTCCATTGAAGACCCCTTCAGGTAGGTGAACCTGGTTGGGAAGCGTTCGTGTTGGGTTACACGTCAGAGATCAAGGTACGACCACTGCATCGGTACACATGAGTGTTACTGTCTTGTATCTAGCTATGTTTTCTGAATAGTGGAATTCTTGGGTTTGGCTGCCCTGGAGTGGTTTTTCTCTTAACTGAGTTTCCACTTCGTCAACAATAATCTGTGTGTCAATTTACTTTCCGCTATGCTTTAATTTTTGTTGACACTTATGCACACACTTTATTTTTAGAAGTCATTTCAGTTTTTCAATTGGTATCAAAGCTTGGTACACTCTGAGAAGATTAATTTCTTGAGTGTTATTTATTTGACTTCTATATTTTGATATGTCTCAAAATCTTAATTTTGTTCCTGCCTTTGATGGTATGAACTATGGCTATTGGAAGGCACATATGCGTTTCTTTTTGAAATCTATTGACTGTTGGGGTATTGTTGAAACTGGTTGGACTAAACCAGAGGATGCAACACCTGAACTAGTCCCTCAAAAGAACGCTCGTCTTTCAAATGATAAAGCCCTCCATGCTTTATGCCAAGCACTTTCTCCATCTGAATTCGCTAAAATTTCAAATTGCGAATCAGCCAAAGCAGCATGGCAAATTTTGGAAACAACATATAAGGCACAAAACTTGTAAAATCTGCCAAACTTCAAATGTCGATTTCAAAATTTGAAGAAATTAAGATGTTAGAGGAAGAGACATTTAGAGAGTTTTACTCCAAAATAAGTGACCTGAGGAACTCCATGGTGAGTCTTGGGAAACCTATCTCGAATGTAAAACTCATCCGAAAAATTCTCAGATCTTTGCCCGAGTGTTTCAGGATCAAGGTAACGACTATCGAGGAAAGCAAGGATCTTGAAGAGATGAAGATTGAAGAGCTGGTGGGATCTCTCAAACATATGAGCTGTCTCTGCCCCCGGTCAAGAAATTGAAGACCATTGCCCTAAAGGCTTCCAAGAAGAAGGTAGAAGCCTCCTCTGAAGATGACTCTGAGGATGAAGACAAAGCTGTGGCTATGTTAGCCAAAAATTTCAGAAGACTGATGAAAGGTGATCGGTTCAAAAAGAAGTTTTTTGCTAAAATGAAGAAACCTCTTAGAGAAGCTGAACCAGAGGAAGAGGAGAAGAGAGATCCCAGAGGACCCCGATGTTTTGAATGCTCAGGTTTTGGGCATATCCGGGCAGAGTGTGGAAATCTCAAAAAGGGCAAGGGGAAGGCATACAACGTGACTCTCAGTGATGAGTCAGAAGAAGATGCTCTAGAGTCTGACAAATTCCTGGCCTTTATAGCCCCATATATTGAAGAAGAAGACTCATATTACTCGGAGCATAGTGACAATGAGGTAGAGCTCAAGGAGGCTTACAAAACACTCTACAAAGAGTTTGAGAAGCTGAGGGAAGGCCGAAAGCAGCACCTGAATGATCTGAACAGTTTGCAGACCGAGAAGAGTTCATTGCTGCTCAAAGTACAAGAGCTCGAGGAGAAACTACTAAAGACACAGCTCCAGCTAGAGAGAGTCATTGATGAGAAGTTGACTCGTATGCTGTCCATCCAGAAGAGCCCTAATGACAAGATTGGTCTCGGGTATGTAGCCTCCTCTTCTGATATTCCTTCTTCCTCAAAGACTGTATTTGTGAAACCTACAGTCCCAGAGCTTCCTCCCGCGGTTGAAGATAAACAGAAGGAAAAGGTCAATGATGATGTTCTAGGCGCTCAGCAGCCTCATTCCATCAGAAGACCTCCTATTTGCCATCACTGCGGTCTCAGTGGGCATGTTCGGCCTCAGTGCTCCCTTTTGAAAGCTAAAAAGGCCAAAGCCAAGATAGAAGCGCCAAGATAAGCTCATTATGGCGCTAGACCTGGGGCTCAGCATCAGACTCCTTGGCATCAGGCATCCTATCAAGTACCATGGGGACAAGCATCAAGGCATCAGTATCAAGCCCCTTGGTCTCATGCTTCTCAGCATCAGCGGCCTCAGCAGCTGTTTGTACCAGCCAATTACAGAGGCACTTACAAGAGCAAACCCAAGCATTTGAGAAGGCCTCAAGAGCAATACTCCAGTGAGACTCCTATCTGGATGCAAAACATGATGGATTTGATGATGCAGTCTTGTCAGCAACCACCCACTGGTAGGCAAACTTGGGCTGAGAAGGGCAGTTACCCCAGGAAGGGGAACCGACGCACCTAGCAGGTTCGGGTGTTCATGCCTAGGATTTGGTTCCTAATCCTAAGGCATCAGGTTTGATTGCTTGCACCTTTTATGTTATATTTATGTGCTTGTTATGAAATCTAGGAACTAGCTTGTTGTGCCCCCTGTTTCTCTTGAGAGAACTTTGTAGGTATCTATTGGGGAAGACAGAAAAAGCAGGTCAAGTGACTGTTTTTCTGTACTGGCATCTTTGAGCAGTTACAGGTGTGATCTTACCTTTGCATATGATGTCATTTCCATATTGCATGTTTTGTTTATTTTTTTTAATAATAAAAAAAAAGGTATTTTGGGGAGAATTTGCAGGATTTTTTTCTTCTTGGCTGATTAGATATTGTATGTATCTTTACCTGATATCTCAATTCTGTGAGCATTAATTTACTTTGCTTAGATACATATGAGAGTATATGATTATTTTGGCCAAGTCAGTTTTCCTGGTTGTGCAAAAGTAGGATAGCTCCTTTTCCCATGCGATGAACAAGTGCACTATCCGAGACTCCCTAAAGGTACATCATTCCTTCTCTGACTATTTGCTTCTCGAAATTCTGAATAAGAGAAGAGGTTTGTAATAAGATGATCAAATTGACCACAGGCTAGTTGAACCTAGCATCTATAAATTTTGGCATTTCCTCTAACTTGCAGCACCATAAGAATTGAGCAGTTATTCGTATGAATTTTGTGCTTTAAAAACTGTCTATTCACTGCTTCTATACTGAATTTACAATATACCTTGCCCTCTATGAGCAAGTAAAATTTTTATCTTGTCCTTTATGGTACAAGTAAAACAATTTGGTGTTGTATCTCAGGGGGAGTGTATCAGACGAGGATGGCTAGGCCCTAGTAAAAGTAAGGTTTGACTTTTGGCTAATCTGTCACGGATTCTCTCTTCTTTAGGAAATCCGACTGCTCTTGTCATGATTTTTCAAACCTTGTCGGTTTAGTCTCCACACACACACGCATTGCATGAGTTGAGTTGCCTATTTGATTTTTCTATTTTCAGGAAAACTATTTGTGCTAAATGAAATCTCAATTCTCATTTATATCTCTGTTTAGTTTCTGAGATGCTCTCTGATTGTGTTATCAGTTGATTATACATGCATGTTCTAACACTGACTTGAGGAAATTTGATCTCTGTAAATTTTCCTCAGCTTTTATCGTGTTTCAATGTGGAGCGTCTGGACGGCTCTTCCTTGGAGTTCGGACGGAGATGGAGCCCACATGTCCGAACAGGACCTGACGGAGTCCGGACGCGTGCTGTCATCATCGTCCGAACGGTCTCTTTATATCGTCCTGATGCGCGCGACCAATCTGCTCCTTTCTGAGGCAGCGAGCGTCCGGACGTCATCAATCCACCGTCGGACGGGGGCCCCACAGAGGCTATAAAAACCCCTGCTCACCGCATTTTCTCATACCCCACAAAATCTGAACTTTTGGCTGCTTATGAGTTATTTGTCTTTGAGTTCTTTGGCTTTTTTGCATTTTTCTCATATTCCAGGTATTGTTTTTCAGCCTTTTTCTCTTCAGTTTTTTTTTTACTGTTAGAATTTTATTTATTTTTGGAATATGAGATGCATATATCTGCCATGTTGAAATTTCTTAGACTTAGCTGCGATATTACTTTGAATTTATTTTTTTTCACAAATCCTTTTACTGCTGTTATTCTGCCAAATTTGTGTTATCCTAACAAGAATATTTTTGGAATGGACAATTCTTGTTGGATCTTTTGCAGAATCATGTCTGCCGGCAGTCCACCCCGCAGGGTCCGTCAAAGGCTTGTGGAAGATAGGGCTGCAATTCAGGCCAAAATTATGGACCGCTCCGTCATTGCTGAGCGGAACGTTCTTCGGGCTGATATTATGGTGCCACCGCTGGACAACATACTTGACATCATCCAAACGTACAACTGGGGATATCTCCACAGCTGTGCTTGTCAGGTATACACCAAAATAGTCAAGCTGTTCTACGCCAATCTGGAGGTGGTTCAGAATGATGATCATGGAGTGGTGCTCCAGTCCTCAGTCGCAGGCCATCTCATCACTGTTGATCCTCAGGTCATCAGCCACATCATCCGAGTCCCAGTGCTCGAGATCTCGGCTAGCCCGTACAATGAGGTGGTGCTTCCTCCATCCCTGGATGATCTCAGGGAATTCTTCCATGCCATTCCCCATGGTGAGGAGCGCTCTACTGCGATCCGAATTGGTGCCCTGTCATCCACCCACCGCATGTTGGCCAAGATCATTCAGCAGAACATCTGGCCTGTTGCCCGACGCAGTGATCTGATCCTGAAATGGGCCCAGTTTGTCTATGCGATCCACCTCCGCTTGCCTTTCTGCCTGTGCAAGCCTATTTTGGGGGTTATGGTAGAGGTCCGTGATGAGAGCACTGCTGGTCTTCCATTTGGTTGCCTCCTCACTCAGATTATTCTTCAGTCGGGCATCAATGTCAATGGTGAACCGAAGATGAAAATTCAGCAGCCCATCAGCAAGTAGACATTGATGAAGTCTAATGCGCAGCTGCGGCGAGATGACTTCGATGATGAGGAGCCTCCACCTGCTGCTATGTCAGTCGGCTTTCCAGATATGGCTTCATCCTCACATACTGTGCCGCCTTCTGAGCCAGAGGTCAATTATGCTCAGATTATGGAGGCTCTTGCTGCACTTCAGGGAGGGATGAGCAGCTTGCAGGTGTCTATGTCCTCCATGCAGCAGTCTATGAGTTCCATACAGTTAGCTGTGCACTCCATCGACAGGCGCGTGGAGTAGAACCAGCTGGACCTTTAGGAGTGCCCGAAGTATCATCATCCTAGCAGCAGTGATGATGAGGATGTTGCAGATGGGATTTTGTCACGCCCCTGTTTTGGGGCGTAAGGGGATACGTGAACTTGAGAAAAATAAAATCATCCACAAATATAATTCTTTTAATAATTAAGGAGAATAACACAATAAACACAAGATGTAGAGTAATACCCATAATTTCACATATGTTATAAGTCTTAGTAATATTTCAGCTAATACAAATAGTCAGGGATCACAAAATAAAACACTGTTCATATACAAAAAAATAATCCGGTCTTCGTACTATTTCTTGGAGGGAAACTACTACTATCTCCATGCTGGTCCGGACTAGCAGTGTCATTAACTATACATAAACAAAAAAATAAATCCCTGACTATACGTTATGATCACGGGCTATCAAAACAAACATAAACCCACTGATCGGCATCAATGGGCCAGAACTGTGGATCATCATAGGTAGCGACCCCTATGGGTACGCCCGTTATGAGGATGATGATGTGAAGCGCCATCTGTAAAGAATTGTAAGGGTAAGGGGGTGAGTTCAACAACTCAGTAAGTAGCACAACAAAACATAAGATATAATATAAAATTAATTTACACGTTTAAAAATTTTCACATAAATAAAAATTCAGTAACAATAAAAAATAATGTGCATTCATAATCATCATTCATAATGTGTAAGTTTTGTCTACCACTGGACCAATTCCGCATTTTTACCATGAGCGGTGCACGTTGGGCTCGTCCATAGGACCGATCCCGAAGGACCCATGGCTCATCCTATCGTCACAGGGAAGAGCTGCCGGGTTAGGAAGCTCCCTAGGTGAGAACCCCCCGGCCGATAGCCTCACACTTTTGGTGTGGTTGCCCTGCTACCTATCATTATAATCATTATAAGATCCGGATCACAGCATTATGGTACCGTGTGACAAAACTTTGTGTGGTGCACATAAAACAAGTATTCAATCATAATTTCATCATCATGTTCATATAGTGCGCATGTAGCACATATATCATCATCCTCATTCTCATGATGCATATCTAGCATATAATTACCATCTCCATTCATTCATGTGATTACAAATAACATATTCATTATTTCATACTTGAGATAATAGAACAATTAATGTTAAAGTGAAAGTCTTTCGAAAATTCCCGACATTTTTCTTTTGAAAAGATTTTATTAAAAAAAACTTGCCGGGGTTTTTAGGGTTGTGTTTCCTTACCTGGATTTTCTGAGTGTAACTAGTTCCTCCTTCCTAGATTGGATCACAAGAATATATTTTTAGAGGATAAAATAATCAAATTTGGTGCATAATATATTGAATTAGATTAGCTAAAAGACTACTGTATTTTATAGCAAGCATCAAACCAATATTCTCCACATGTTCAATGGCAAATTTGAAAGATACAAGTAAGGCTAAAGAACCTTAAAGTCCATATTGATTATGACAAATCACTTATAGCACAATGTTGGCTAATGGTCCAATGATGACCAGTCTGAATGCATGTGCACCATGTAACAGTCATATAGTCTATAGAAGTTGGACTAAATACCATGTCAAATAATTAAAACAATTGTCACTGTTTGGGCCTGAAGTCATATTTTTCTTCTCAATCATATTATGTTATTCACTATTCTGATGGGGATTCACTCCAAGTTTTCCAATTATATGATACTGCCATATGAATTAATTCAAATTTTAACAACTAAAATGACTTCTTTGATTTAAACTAAGCCAAAAGATAATCATAAAAAGAAAATATCCAGCACCCATTCTGTTTCTACACTGAACAAACCAAAAAAAAAAATTTTACAGCACTCATTTGTTTTGCTAAAAAATTTTATCCTCCGAAATATTCTCCAAAAAAAACTACTTGATTCCTTACCAACAATATCACATACAAGCCCAATTCGGCAAACCAATCCCCAATAAATAAGTCTACAATCAACCAGAAAATAAGACCATTCAACATATCCAAAAAAAAAATCAATTAATTAGCCAATTACAACTGAAAGAGAACATCCAAAACCCAATCAAATTCAACCCTATAATCCCAAACAGCCAGCACCAACTGAAACAGGGGATCTTCAAACCACAGACCGAACCAAAAAGAATTTTTACCCAATCAGTCCTTTAACCCATTCTGTGGCTACTGAATTCTACACAAAATAAAACTCCAAAAATCCTTCAATCCCATTCGGTTCCTCTGCCTGAAAAACAACCCAGATTTTTGTTTCCTATTACCCGAAACCCATTCTGCTCTACGAACCAAAAGAAACTTCCCACAAACAAAAACTGAAATCTGAACAAAGAAACCAACAAAACCCATCTTGAAAAACCGAAAATCAGACTCCCCTGCAGCTTGCCGACACCGAGCCGTGGCCTACCGGCCCACTGCTCCAGTCCGCCCCAACCGGTGGCTCACCCACCGGTTCTCTCTTTCTTCTCCCTCTTTCGATCTCTCCCTCATCTCTTCCTCTCAGTTGGGCTCAACATGAAAAGAAATCAAGGAACCCAAATAGAAACAAGATCAAAAATTTCTCAAGACCCATTCAACCCATATTCTGAAAATCAAGAAAAACCCAGAAATTTACACACACAGGGAGCCAGAAATTGCCGGAAAAGCCCTCCGGTGGCGTCGTCGGCGCGGGGCCGCGATCTACCGGCCCTGCAGTACCGTCCGCCCAGTCCGGTGGCTAGCCCACCGGCTGGGTCTTCTCTCTTCCCCACCTCCCTTACTCGGCCGGTCTCTCCCCCCCTTTCCCTTCTTCGGCTTCTCTAATTCTCCCCTCAACCCAACTCTGTCTCAGCAACCAGAAAAGAAAAAGAAGAGAGAAGAAAGAAACAGGGGAAGGAAAAGAAATGCTAAGGGGGCGTCCAACCAACGCAAAAGAAAGGAAGAAGAAAAAAAAAAAAAAACTTCCAGCAACATAACACTTCAAGAGTCAAATAATCGCAACCCAATATCAGAAATTGAAGCTTCAACTCAACCCAGATCATTTGATTTAAAAGCAGAGAGTTCACAGAACTACCATAATTAAAAGCTAAAAGAAACAGAAAAGGAGGAATACTTGCTGGGTTGAGTGTTCTGAAAATGGCTAAGGACTGAACTACTGCCAATGCCTTGATGCATGGCGAGGAGAGTGGTTAAATAGAAGAAGAGTGGAGCTATCGTGGCTAACGGGTTGATGCATGGGCTCAACGTGGGTTTCATTGGACTGAAACATGGCAAGAAGTGGCTGAAGGTTTTGCAAGGTGTCCATGGTTTCTGTTTTAAAGATGGGAAAGGTGGAAGACGTCGTGCGAGAGAAAAAAAAATACCTCTTTAATTAAACGACGCCGTTCAAGAGGACTGATGATTTTTTATTTTTTATTTTTAAAAAAAACATATATATATATATATATATATATATATATATATATATATATATATATATATATATATATATATATATATATATATATATTATTCTTTTAAGCCCAAAAATATTGAAAAAAAATTTGGGGTGTTATAGATTTTACCCATGCCTAAGGATGTTTGATTCCCTCTTATGTTTGTAGTTTTTTTTATTTATTGTTGTCTTTTGTTATTTCGAGACAATTTCTGCTTTGTTAAAACTTTTTGGATATATATTACTCTGTTTCCCAGGTCCTTCTGAGACCGTTAGGGGGAGTAATTTTTATGATAGTTAGTTTTTATTACTTTGTTTTACCCTTTGTCCCTTTGAGACAAAAAGGGGGAGTAATTTTTATTTTTGGACCGAGAATGTATTTCCAAACCGGTCAAGTGATTTTTGTCCCAGAATGGCCAAAGGGGGAGTTTGTTAATATTTTGGCCTCATTCTGTGTTTGGACAAAATCACTTAAGTGTAAAGATGCTGTAAACAGGGATTCCACTATTCAAAGTCTGCAAGTCAGAAGAATTCAAGTTCCCTGTCAGTCGTCCGGACGATCGAGCCATCCCGTCCGGATGCCCATCTGTCCACTGTTCCATCCGTTCGGACAACGTGTCATCCCGTCCGGACGCTAGACAGACCAGCATCATCCGTCCGGATGAAGTGTTCATTCCGTCCAGACCCAATACTGTATCGAGAAGGTTCTGTGCCAGCTTGCATCCATCCGGACGTTTCAGCAGCATGTCCGGACGCCTCCCAGTACTCGATCAGTTTCTGATTTCTTTCCAAGTTCCAAGAAAGGGAAGATCAATCAACCGTCCGAACAATGTGGTATCCCGTTCGGACACGCATCTCCGTTAGGCAAGAATCGCAATTCAAAAATGACTGTCCGAACGTCTGACAACTGTGGTCCGGACGCGCGTGCATCAAAGAAGGAAATTGCTGATTCGACTTCAACCGTCTGGACAACTGCCTATCATGGTCCGGACGCGCGCATTACTGATATGGAAATTGCGTGTTGAAGAATAGCCGTCCGGACGCTCATCCCCCATGGTCCGGAAGCTTGAGAGCCTTATAAGGAAATTACTTGCAGCAGACGTGCGACCGTCCAGACGATGTCCTTAAACAGGAAAGATTTCTCCGTGGAAATTTCGGAAAATCTGTTCGCACAGTTGTCCGTCCGGACGGCCCATGTCCACTGTCCGGACGGTGCCTAGGTATATTTTGCCTGACGCTCATTTGAGCCCCCAGCCTATAAATAGAGGCCCCTGGGCACTGAGAACTGCAAGAATTCGATGTGAATTCCATTAGAGCTCAGAGAAGTTATCAATCCCTCTGAAGTCGTTTTACAAGTGTGTTGTGCTGTAAACCGAAGTCTATCTTAGAGGTCGGCTTTAAGGTAAGGAGTTCCATTGAAGACCCCTTCAGGTAGGTGAACCTGTTTGGGAAGCATTCGTGTTGGGTTACACGTCAAAGATCAAGGTACGACCACTGCATCGGTACATGTGAGTGTTACTGTCTTGTATCTAGCTATGTCTTCTGAATAGTGGAATTCCTGGGTTTGGCTGCCCCGGAGTGGTTTTTCTCTTAATTGAGTTTCCACTTCGTCAACAAAAATCTGTGTGTCAATTTACTTTCCGCTGTGCTTTAATTTTTGTTAACACTTATGCACACACTTTATTTTTAGAAGTCATTTCAGTTTTTCAATAATCGTCCAGACTGCCCCTGTCTCGACGGAAACATCAAGCTTCCGAACAGCCCTACCAAAATTTGAGAATTTTTTAGAATTGCTTTTCAGACACAGAAACAGTTGCCCGTCTGGACGCCCAAGGCTGTCGTTCGGACGTGCGTACCAGAGACTCCGATTCTGACTAGAATTAGGGCTTCTAAAGCCTATAGCTTAGAGAGGGTGTTTATGGAGATGTTGAAAATCTGCTAGCTTTCTAGCTTTTGCCAATGTGTGATTTGATCAGCTGTGAGTCTATCTTAGGGGTTGGCCCTAAGGTAAATGATTCCATTGAAGACCCATTCAAGTAGGAAACTTGGTTGGGAGGCGTTCGTGTTGGGTTACACGTCAAAGTTCAAGGTACAACCACTGCATCAGGGGTATAAGAGTGCTACTACTTTGTAATTAGCTTTGTCTTCTGAATAGTGGATATCCTGGGTTTGGCTGTCCCGGAGTGGTTTTTCTCTTAATTGAGTTTCTACTTCGTTAACAAAATATTTGTCTCCTTTAATTTCGCATTTAATATTTTGTTGCACACTGTTCATACACACTGTTAATTAGAGTCTCTTTATTTTTCAATTAGTATCAGAGCAGGTACACTTTGTTAAAGATTTATTTCCTGAGTGTGATCCTCATCTCTTGTGACTTCTATTTTTTTATTACACCTTTTATCATGGATTTCTTTCAGTTATCTGAAGAAAATTATCATATTGAACTCCCTAAAGTTTTTGCTTAATTGGATAAAATTGTTTCTCCAAAAGAGCTCAAAAAGGTGAAGCAAGAAAAAGAGTCCTTGATTGTTCAGTTATCTGAATCACATGTTTTGATTGACTCTTTAAGATCTGAGAATATCATGCTATTTGACATCATTGATACACTTGAAAATAAATTAAAAGAATCTGAAGATCTCTTGAAAAAATTCTCAAGTAATAATTTGAAAAGCATGTTGTGTATTCATTCAGATATTTCGAACAAGCCTGGTTTGACTGCTGATTTAAGCACTTCTACTTCACATGCTTCTGATTCTGAATTAGATTCTGTTGATATTAAGCCTGTGATAGTAGATGCAGCTAGTTCTGAAAATTCTTACTTAAATAAACATGTGATGCCAAAGTCCAAGGAATCAGGAACACGATGTAAGTTTATTCCTACTTGTCATAATTGTGGGAAAACTGGTCATATTAGGCCAAATTGTTATTTGTTGAAATCCCACAGGCCTTGGATTAAGCAGGATGCTCTAAGGAAAAGTGAAATTGAAGATTCTTCCTCATCTAAATATGTTTTTCCTCATAGGAGACATATAAAAGGCAAGGGCAATATTATTTGTAAGAATGTTAATCATAATTCTGCAGAGAATGTCAAGCATTCAAACAAAAGAAGCTTGCCCACCTGTCATCACTGCGGCATCACCGGTCACATCTGACCCAAATGTCCACAGCTTCAGGCTTCAAAGTCGAAGGTTCAGAAGAAGCTGCCAACAAGAGCTACATCAGGCACTCTACCTCCTACGGCTCTTCAGGCTCCACATCATCAGCAGAAATTTGTTCTTGCCAATCAAAGTGGCAAACCAAAGAAGAACAAATCAAAGCGCTACAAGAGAAAGCCGTAGAAGCCCAATAGCAGCCATGGCTATGAAGGATTGCTGAGCCTAATACAAGGTATGCTAAGGAGTATGGCCAACATGGATATGACCCGCAAACCATCTCCACGGGTCAAGCAGGTATGGGTCAGGAAGGATGAGACCATTCACCCCTTGAGGGAGAGTTGACTCACCTAGTAGGTGATGTCTCCCATGCCTAGGATTGTGGTTCCTGAATCCTAGTGCATGTCAGGTATGTTTGCATTGCATTGTTTATCTTGTCATATCTTATTCATGCTTTGCATTCTGTTTGAGGAACTGTTTATTTTATGCCCTATATTTTCTCTTGTTGTCTTGAGAAACATCTGCATATTTTTTTTTTTTGGGATGACAGTTAAAAGCACGTCAGGCTGCTACTTTTCTGTCTTGCTATTTCTAAACCTCTCTCCATGAGGATAGGTTTGGCTTTACCTTACATGCTGGGAATAGATGTCATTTCATTTTCCATAAGCATGTCTTTGTTGTTTTTCTGTCTCATTTTTCATCCAAAAAAAAAATTGGGGAAAAGATGCGAAATTTTTTTATTTTTTTTTTCTTTTGATAGCTTTTCAGATATTGCATGTGTTTTTGCCTAATATCTCAGTTCATTGTACATTGATTAAATATACTTATATATGATTGAGAGTTTATGCATGATATTTGCTAAGTTTTCCTGTTGCATCTTAATGATAGATAGTTACTTTCCTCATGCGATGAAAATGTGCACTATCCAAGGCTCCCTAAGGTACATCATTTTCCTCTCTGACTTCTTGCTTCTGGAAATTCTAATGAGAGATATTTTTTTGATTAGATGGTCAAATTGACCAACATGCTAGTTGAACGTAGAACCTAAAAATTCTGGCACTCTCTAGGTTGCAGCACCAACTAGAATCAAGCAATAACTCTTAGTTTTCTGTGCTATATGCTTACATTCACTGCTTCCGTGCTAAAATAAGCCTTGTCCTTCATGGTGCAAGTAAAATTTTACCTTGTCCTTCATGGTACAAGTAAAACAATTAGGTGCTGCATCTTAGGGGGGGTGTATGAGATGGGGGTGGCTAGGCCCTAGTAAAATAAGGTTTGACTTTTGACTGATCTATCATCGATTTTCTCTCTTGTTTAGGAAATCTGGTTGCTTTAAGTCATACCTTATTGGGAAAAGTCTTCACACACGCATTGCATGAGTTGAGTAATCTATTTAAAATTTCTATCTGCAGTGAAATTTGTGCTTATTGAATACTTAACTCTCATTTATATCTTTGCATATTTTTGCAATGCTATTTGACTGTTTTATCAGTTGATTATACATGTGTGTTCTGAAGTTAACTTTAGGGAAAAATATTTTTCTACAAATTTTTCTCCTGTTTTAGATTTTCAGTGTGAAGTGTCCAGACGGACCTATTCTTACATCCGAACAAGCGCAGTCTTGTCGTACGCTGTCCTAGCAGTAGCCGTGCAGATGGTTAAGTGACATGTCCGGACGGTATCTCTACAGGTTTAAGACTTGCGTCTCTTTCTCTGCCATACACACATCTTTGCATTTTTATTGATTTATCATGGCATGTGTGTTTTTCTCGTCGATTTCTCCCGAGATTTTGGCATTCTTTGCACATCTCTTCTCATCCCATGATCTTCATTGTGTCTTCCGTTATTCTTTTAAGTTTTTATGCTTTTAGAATATTGGAATATTTGTTGGGATATTTTCTTGAGATAGTGTGCATGAAAATCCTATTCTGTTTGTGTGTTAGATTGATATTGATATATCTGAGTCATTTGAATTGCGATCCTTGCTTTTGTAATACTTGGACATCCAATTGACAGCTGTCATAATACCACTTTCTTTTTGGGACTAACAGGATCTAATATTTCTTTGTGGTGTTATTTTTGGAAATATTTCTGTTTAAATCTTTTCAGGAATATGTCGTCCAATAGCTCCCAGCACAATATCTGACAGATGGATCCTTTGGAAAACTGACCGTTGTTGAAGTCAGATGTTCAAATTCCAAAGGTCTCAGGATTAAGATGAGCGTTTTCCCCTAACTCATGCAGAGCCTTCCATAGCATTCCCTCGGATCTTTATCAATTAGAGGTTCAGTGGTGAATCTCCTCATTTATTTTGCAGACCAGTTGCTTAGAGGATGTCAATCTGCGAATAACCTGTTTTAGGCTTTGCAAAATCAAGAGGTTGAAGGTTTTCAGTCCATGGTTCCCGGCTTCCTGAGCTAGAAGCCAAAGTAGTACAAATCCAGTTTTTTATACGAATTTCTCTTCGTTACTTGACTTCAGTGGATCAGCAGGATTTGGTACTTTGGAGGATTTTTTGTTCCTCTCTTTTGGGCCACATGCAGACTCTTCTCTATTTTCCTATTGTTTTGGATTTTAGAACGTTTTTATCTGTGTATATTATTACTTTGTTTACCCTTGTCCTTCCGAGACACTTAAGGGAAGTAATTTGTGTATGGTTTTTCTTCTTACTCTGTTTTACCCTTTGTCCTTTTATGACAAAAAATGGGGAATAATTTTTGATTTGAACCGGGATTGTATTTTTAATCGGTCAAGTGATTTTTGTCCCAGAATGGCCAAAGGAGGAGTTTCTTAGTTTTTGTGTTGGCTGCATTCTGTTGGACAAAATCACTTCTATGTAATGTTGCTGCTTTCACAGGGATGCTGTTTTATTTAGAGTCTACACTTCAGTTATGAGCTTCAAGAAGACTCTGTGCAGAATTCAAATCAGTCAGTTCAGTTCCCTTGCATCCGTCCGGACGACGTGGTATTTCGTTTGGACGCTCATTAATAAGCAACATCCATCCGAACGACGAGAACTTTCCGTCCAAACGCCCATCAGTGTCTAGAAGCTTCAAACAGTTCAAGGTTGTATTTGTCCGGACGTAATGGCAAATCGATCGGACGCTTTTCAGAGTTCGAGAAGATCCCAGTGTTCCAGTGAATCCGTCCGGACGCCATTCAGTGTTTGACAAGCATTAGGGTTTCTGCCTCAAGACACGGTTATGAGAAGACGACTGTAACTGTCCGGACAATGTGTGATCCCGTCCGGACGATGTCCTCCATAAGGTAAGTCGTGCATACAAAGTTCAACTGTCCGGACGATCAAGCATCATATATAGAAATTGCGTGCACCAGTTCAACCGTCCAGACATTAGCCTTCAGGGTCCGGACGCTCAAAGCCTTATTATGGTAATTACGTGCAGCCGAAGTGCAACCGTCCAGACGCTAGGACAACACCGTTCGGACGCGGCCTTGTTATGGAAGCTTTTGGTGCTATTTTGGAAAGGCAATTGCAGTTGACCGTCCGGACGCTTGGTCAAGCCGTCCGGACACCCTCGAGTATTTTGATCATAACGTTTTGGTCAAATATCGGATTGGGACGAAATCGATGTCATTGGAATGTTAACAAAAAATGCTGCAATTTTATAGTTTAGATGGCCAATATAATCATCCGAACAGCCCCTGTCCAGACGGAAGCATCAAGCGTCCGGACAGCCCTGCCAAAATTCGAGAATTTTTCATAATTGCTTTTCGGACATGGAAACAGTTACCCGTTCGGACGCCCAAGGCTACCGTCCAGATGTGTGTGCCAGAGACTCCGATTCTGACTAGAATTAGGGCTTTTAAAGCCTATAAATAAGAGGCTCTAGGCATGCACTTTGTACAGAATTCAATGGTGAATTCCTTATAGCTTAGAGAGGGTGTTTAGGGAGATATTGAAGATCTGCTAGCTCTCAAGCTTTTGCCAGTGTGTGATTTGATTAGCTGTGAAGTCTATCTTAGGGGTTGGCCCTAAGGTAAATGATTCCATTGAAGACCCCTTCAGGTAGGAAACCTAGTTGGGAGGCGTTCGTGTTGGGTTACACATCAGAGTTCAAGGTACGACCACTACATCAGGGGTATGTGAGTGCTACTACTTTGTAACTAGCTTTGTCTTCTAAATAGTGGATATCCTGAGTTTGGCTGCCCTAAAGTGATTTTTCTCTTAATTGAGTTTTCACTTCGTCAACAAAATATTTGTCTCCATTAATTTCGCATTTAATATTTTGTTGCACACTGTTCGCACACACTGTTAATTATAAGTCTCTTTATTTTTCAGTCTTGTTGTCCTTCATTTATTTACTTTAATATTTTTGTTCCTTGTTCTATTGTCATTCATGTCTGTAGAGCAATCATGAACTTTGACTTTTAATTCATTATCATCAAACGTATGTAGCCTTTGTTCCTTCTAATTGTTTATTATTTTCTCCTCCTCTTTTCTTTCTTATGGACGTGGCTCCTGTCATTTCTCTCTCTTATTTCTTTTTCTTTTATTTTGGTGACATTACTGGTGGCCCTGAGGATGACCATGGACAATGATTTTTTCTTTCTTTCACAGTACATATGCTTTTTTTTTTCTGCAGCCATGTATGTCTTTCGATTAGTCATAGACTCACAGAAAATATTATTTAACCCATTGTCTGTCAATTTTCCTCTCTTGTTGCTTTATTGGTGAACCCTTTGAATCTTCCTTTTCTCCCCTTCTGTTCATAATAAGTCTTCTCATGCCATGTTTCTATCATCTTAGTAATTTTAATTAATTCGTATCTGCTCTACAGTGTTGTAAAAAAAAATAAAAATAAATAATAACAATAATAATAAATTAATACAAGGGTTTTGAAAGTTCTTGGAAATTGCTTAAACATCACGGATCATTTTTATAAATTATTTTGATTAGAGGTATAGTTTGTGATGCCGGAATTTATTAAATTCTATGATTATAAAAGAAAATGTTTCTTATGACAATTGCCTTTATTGAGTCGTATTTCTAATACCAATAAAAGAAAATTTGTTATTACTTATTTAATGATTTGAATATTATTCGGTTAATGTCATAAAAATATATCTCGGGAATCCATTCTCAGTAGGCTAGCAAGATGAATCTTAGTGATGTCAGTGTGTCGTCTAGTGACTAGCATGAGCTATTAATTTATTTAAACTTGTATCAGGTAACTAGCTAGCTGTTATCGAAATCCGAAGATAAAGAGAGAAACAAAGAATATCACTACTGTGTAAACAAATAGTTTGAGATCCTCTACCCCTTTTAGAATTGCTTTACGTATCATTATTTTATCTATTTATTCTAGCATATTTATGAATAATTATTCTCGTCAGGTATTTTAAATTATACTTTTGCATAAAAGATTGTTTTAAAATAGTGTTGATGTGAAAGTTATTGGTGGAAACGATATTCTTGAAATCAGCGATTTTGAGAAAAACCTTAGTTTAAAAGACTTTCCAATTATAGAAAATTACTTACATTATTCCCGAGATGGGAAGTCACTACTTTCTGATAGTAATGAGAAGAGAAGTGTAAAAACCCTTCCACACGTTGCTTCAAGAGTTACCAAGCATAGAGAAAAGAGTATGAATAGTTATAAAAAAAGAAATATTTTTTTATAAATGATGAATGTGTGTGAAGGAGACTATTATTTTGGCCCCAAAGATATTCACAGAGGCTTAAGCTCGGTACCGTTACTTGGATGGAAGCGCAACCGCTAAAGGACTTTGAGAAGGCAATAATTCATCCCTAGGTCATGCTAAGTGCACTTTGATTAATTAGCTGACGGGGCAGGCATGTGGCCACAGTTTACCTGCCTGGGTCGCATTGACCGCGCAACCCTAGTACACATGGCGTAATAGTGTACATGGGAAATAAATATGATGAGTTTTATTTATCAACCAATAATTTTATGCTTTAAGCAAAATGTCGAACTTATATTTTGTATCCTGAAAATTTAGATTTCAAGTGTGCTTTAATAATTATTTTGAAGAAAATTAATTTAACTCAACCGTTTTATGGTTGAGGGTTACCTTACTAAGCATTTCTCGCTCACCCTTATTTTGTTTTTGTTTCAGGTTATGAGCAGAGAGATCTAGGCGGCTAGAATGGGATCTAGGCTAGCATTAGGACATTGCATTTCATTTACCTTAATAAGTGCACTAGCACAATAAATTTATTTCTACTTTGGATTTTCATTTATTGTATCGAACATAATTATTCTTTTCAAAATACTTGTTTCCGCATTTATTGAAGCTTTGAGTTTAAAATTATTTTTCTGGTAATTTATTTAATTCAGCATATTAGCTAGGTTATCTGGCAGACCTTATAAATTATTGCAGCTTTGTACAAGAAAATGGACGAACCTAACCTTAGCGGTTTGGGGGCGTTACAATCCAGGTTTTGACCAATTATTTTAAGGTAAATCGCTAAACTATTATTTTTGAGATTTTTGGTTAAATCTTGAGAAATGTGAGTTTAATCTTGGTTAATCTTTAGGTTTTGGGCAATTTGGAGCTTCTTAAAGTTTCCCCATACTCTGGGATGGATTTTGGATGAATTTTTGGTAAGTTTTTCAAACCCTAATTTTTGGTAAACTGTCTAAGTGGTGTTTTTATGTGTTTAACCATAAGTAAACCTTATGGGTTAATGATATGGTGGTTGGGTTAGTATTTATTGTAAATGGGTAAGTGTTTGGAACCTTAGAAATTTTATGGGCATTCCAACGATATAGCTATTGAGCGATTTAAATACTATTTAGAGTATTTATTGTTTAAAATGCTAAATGGGTGCAATGCACTGTGTTTTTAGAGATATTACGAGTTGAGCTTAGAGTTGTTGGGGGATTTGTGTACAAGCGGCATAAGGTGAGTATTCTACTCACTTTCTTTCCTAGTTCTTATTTGTTCTGAGATAACATTAATTTCTTTAAATATGGTAAAAAAAATTTAACATATTAATATCTTTAGTTATTGGTGGCAAAACAAATTTGAATAATATTTTCTTTCCCAAAATTTTAGTACTAATACCATTTTCTGTTTTTATAAAATGATCAAATAAAGCTAAGAATGGATTTCTTAATATTATTTTAGAGGTGATATTTTTTACTAAAATAAATGTGGTTTTAAAGTATATTCCATCATTACAAATATGGGTATTAGATATTTTATATCCTATATTTAATCGTGTTCCATTAGTTTAGTGTAATTTTTCAGTTGTTTTTTCAAAATACTTTGCGAGTATATTCCATCATTACAAATATGGGTATTAGATATTTTATTTCCTATATTTAATCGTGTTCCACTAGCTTGGTGTAATTTTTTAGTTGTTTTTTCAAAATACTTTGTGAGTATGATTTCTTCTTGGATACAATTCATATCTGCTCATGAATCTAATAAAGCTATAGTTGTTAGTTGAAATTCAACATTAATTATTAATGTTACTTCAATGTACCATTTTTGAAAGATGACCTTATCGATAAGATTTATGAATAAAGCATTATTTTTTGTTGTTTCATTGATTTCTTGTATAACTATATTATTATATTGGGTTTTAATTTCATTATCAATTTGTAAGGTATTATCTATTGTTGTTTTTTTGTCTTTAGAGATATAATTTCTTGAATTAAATTTTCATTGGATATTTTAAAATCAAGTTTTAATTCGTTTATCTCTTGTTTTATTTTATTTATTTCAAATTGTAAATCTTGAACTGTAATATGACGTTTTTCCTTTGTAAGTATATTAGATATATCAGTAAAATTATCATTCGTATTATTAGTAATTATTTTTTCCTTTTGACTCATTTGTGATAAGTATTTTATTTTTGTTTCTGAATCTTTAATTTCATTTATAAGTTCTAATATTATTATTTCTTCTCTTGCTAAAGTATTTATTTATTTCCTGTAGGTATACATATTTTTATTTTTGCAAAGACAAAATTCTATACCACTTCCATTACTAGAATCATAATGTTCTTCTTGAAATGTAGTATCATTTTCATTTATTTGTAATAATTTTTCAGATTCTATATCAGATTCGGATAGTGTATTCTGTAGTTGAGATTTTAATTTATCATTAATATCTAATTCTTTAATTTTGTCTCTTACCTTACAATTAGATTGATAATGACTAGTTTTTCCACATTTAAAACATATTGGTTGTTTTTTATTATGCTTAAATTTATTTGGCTAGAAAGTTTTATAATTTCTGGATTTAAAAGATTCCAAAGAACAATTAGTCTGTTATCATTCTGGAATATGGAATACTGCACAACAAAATTATAGTACTATCAAAAAAGAGATTTTAGCTATTGTATTATGCATTCATAAATTTCAATTTGATCTTTTAAATCAAGAATTTCTTGTCCATGTTGATTGTAAAAGTGCAAAGGATGTTTTACAAAAAGATGTTAAAAATATAGCTTCTAAAACAAATATTTGCTAGATGGCAAGCAATTTTAAGTTCTTTTGATTTTAAAATTGAATATATAAAGGGAGAATCAAATAGTGTTCCTGATTTCTTAACCCGTGAATTTTTACAGGGAAAATGAGTAAGCTAGACAGATCAAAAATTCAGAATCCTGGCAATTATGCTATGAATAGGTCATTGTCTCGGAATAATCATTCATTCATCTCTCCTTCCATGAATACTGTCTCATCCCAGAATAAGTTCATTGTCTTAGGAAGTTTTCATCATTTACCCTCTAAATTAGCCAATATGCCCAAACATCATCATCTTCCTCCAATGACCATTTAAATGAACATTCAGCTCCAAAATCAGACAGCATGAGTTCTTCTTCTCTCACTCCAATTATACTTACTTTTTCCCAACCTTCACAAGTATTACGTAAATGCAAATCATAACAACCAATGCTATTTCCTGTAGAACCTGAATACCAGCATATGAAGAATGCCAAAGAATTAGTCACTAAGGTTTTCCCACCTGGATGAGATTTTATGCCAGAAGACCAAAATAAATCACAAAATTTTTATGAATTTATCCTTGTTGATTATGGATCAGTTATTCTTTCTCATACTCCTTGCAAATTTGATACCGAGCATAAAAAAATTGCCTTTTCTAAATGCATAATTAAAAATGTAGCCCAGTGGAGTTATAACTCTTGGCAAGGAAAACAATTTTCTCAATCATTCATTCCTCAGATTTATAATTATTTTGATTATCAAAAAGTTTGGTATAACTCGTTCATCCTCCAGAATAATCGTTACCAACATTCTTAGTATTTTACCTTTGATAAAATTCATGTAATCCGATTATTACCATTATGGTTTGATCATTGGTAGAAGCTTTTCGGAGCTGAAACTAGTATTTTGCCTCCTCCCCTTTGCAAATTTTTTTTGGAATATTCAAAGAATCATCCTTCTCCCTCTCCTTTCAGCAACTTTCCCCCTGAACTTTATTTCTTTTTTCATTTTAGTATTCCTTAGATCATGTCTTGGGATTATAAATTATTTTTCCCAGATAATAATGTGTATACTCCCTAGTCTCCTGACAATAATATTAACTATTTTGTCCGCACTATCACTGTCAAATGGCGGGATAGATATACCTATGATTGATGATATTTGAACTACACTCTTGGATTTTCTTAGTTTTGCTAATGAGCATGTGAAAAAATCGGCCAACTAGGCAACCCACAAGCTAGCTAAAGTGGTTGTGCAACAGTCCTTAGATTGTGTATGGCATACATGCTGTCCTAATCCTATACGAAACATTGTACTTGCAGATTAAGTTATTCCTGCTTGATTTTATAAAAGATTGATATTTCTCAAAAAAAAAAAAAAAAAAAACTCTAGAGAGGAAAACATCCTTGTACCATCTAAAATCTGTTAAAGTATGATATTTTAAATGTTCTAAACTATCATGAATATTTTCTCTATATGTTGTGGGGTCTCCTATTAAATGTTTTGCGATAGCAAATATTAAAGTATTAATTGCTTATATATATATATATATATATATATAAACGAGCTAACGAGTCGGATTAACGAGCTGGGCGAGCGATCCGGTTAAGCTTTAAATGAGCTGAACTCTTAAGCCTCTATTGAGTTTTGTCAAGTGAGTCGGGTATGTATCACTTACTAATCTAGCGGGTTTCTACAGTAACGAGCAAATTTTTACAGTATCGAGCTCGGGTTTGGATCAGCCTAATAGAACCGATATCATCATATCAAGCGGGTTATCGAACAGATTGATTTATTTACAGCCCTAAGCACACAAATTTCACTCTTATCAATTTTGGTGGCAGACCAACTGTCAAAAAAATTTGAAAAGACCAAAAGTATAAAAAAAATAAAAAAAATAAAAAAAATTAATGGAAGCAATTCTTCCATTAATAGTGTGGTGAGATTTTTGAGTAATTTTAAATGTCCCTCCCATGTTTTTCTTATGTCCTTATAAAATTAATGTAACTTTAAAATTACCATTAAATTAAAATTTAATAATGATATATCACTTATTCATTGATGATTTGTGTGATAATAACTTAAGTGAGGGTAACATGCAACATTAATCGAGATTTTTAAAGAGTAACTATAACAGATAAATAATGTCCCTCCCAGAAGAAATGAAGAAGTGCTGGTGCTTTGGGCAAATTTTACAACATGAAAGACTACATAAAGCTTTTCCAACAGTTAGGTCACATGGGACCCAGTTTGACTGCGGAGGATCGAATTATAGTTGTTTTGCCACGTGGTGGCATTCTAATGGACAACAGAAAACACAGACAATGCGGAGATGTAGAAGAGTGCTACCGTGTCATTTTTTTTTTTTTTTTTTGAAAGGACGTGTCATGTTGGTCTAAAACAAAATCCAAGTCCAGGGAAGCACAACAAACCTCTGCCGAGTCCGAACACCCTGTCGGCCTATTTTTTTTTTCTTTTTTCCTCTCTTGTTTTTCCTCAAACTAGATTCATCAGCACGTGCGCGGTATAAGCTATCAGCTATACTCGCTCTCTTTTTATGATATTTGTGATTTGTCTACCTCGGCACTCTATTCTATGGCTTAAATTCAGCCATGATAGCATCCCCAAGCTAGGCAACTTTACTACTTTACAACCACTCCTGCGGTTTACACTTTTCTCCATTCGGTTTTTTTTTTTTTTTTAAATAGATTTATTTTCGGTGTACAAACGAGTTATGCCTCGTATGTGCCTACAGGCTACAGCCTACCAAAACAGAGTGACATGTAGAGTTACCTAGTTCCCAAAAATATATATTTTTTTTCACATTTTTTTTAAACAAAATAACTATTACGTTAACAAAACAAAGCTAATAGGTGAGGGACCCAACAAATACATTAAAACAATCAATACACTCTTAAAAACTAATAGACGAATGCTGTTACTATTTTGACGTAAAATGTTTTTTTGTTGTAAAATATTTTTTGGTATTTGGCTCGTATGAAAAAATTATCAATGACGAAATTCCAACGATTATGGCTTGGAATCCGACAGCATTGGCCAAATTTTGTCACCGACCGACAAAATTCCGTCAAGTTTCACCTGAATCTGGCATAGTGCTGCCAGATTCTGGCGAAACTAGCCAAAATCCGACTATATTGGCTAGACTCCGGCCAGAATCGTCAGAATCCGACTATAGTAGCCTGGCTACGGTGGCCGAAATCTGGTATAAATGGCCAGATTCCGACAATAGTGGCCTAAATTTGACAGCTAGTATTGATGGATTTTGGTGCCCGGATCCCAAAATTCGAAAACTTTTGGTGCAAATTAGGGCCACCAACAAATTCCGATATCTAGAGGTGGCGAATTCTCACGAACGTGCGTGTTGAAAAATATAAATATGACTTCTAATTATCCGTATGTGTGTGTGTGTGAACAGTGTGCAACAAAATATTAAATGCGGAATTTAAATGAAACAAATATTTTGTTGATGAAGTGGAAACTTAGTTAAGAGAAAAACCACTCCAAGACAGTCAAACTCATGATTTTCACTATTCAGAAGACAAAGCTAGTTACAAAGCAGTAGCACTCACATACTCCTAATGCAGTGGTCGTATCTTGAACTCTAACGTATACCTATACACGAATGCCTCCCAACCAGGTCTCCTACTTAAAGGGGTTTTCAATGGAATCCTTTACCTTAGGGCTCCTCCCTAAGATAGACTTTACAGCTGATTAAATCACACACTGACAACAGCTAGAGAGCTAACAGATCTTCAAATCTCCCTAAACACCTTCTCTAAGCTAAAGATAATTCAATACCGAATTCTATAAATAATACATGTCTAGAACCTCCTATTTATAGGCTTTACAAAACCTATTACAATTAGAATTCAGATTCTAAGCATGCGCGTTCGGATGGGAGTAAGGTAATGTCCGGACGGTCTTTTGCAACCGCCTTTCCAAAACAAAGCGATTCTTCCTTTAATAGGGCTGCATCCGGACTGTTGCAGAAATCTTTCTCGCACAGTGTCTTCACGAAAATCCGAATACTTGAGGACTCGGAAAGCTTGACCTAGCGTCCGGATGGTGTTGTCTGATCGTCCGAACGTCTTCAAAGACTCGTTCAGATGGTTGCTAGGAAAAATCTTTCAGAATATTTCCTTTATCAATAAATTGTTTTAGCAGTGCCAATCTTTGTAGATTGCTTCCTTGTTGAGTCCCTTCCATATTGGAATTAATAATTCTGCAATAATTTTTTGAAATATCGGTCTCTCCTGTTATGGAGATCCCTGAAAATGAATATTTTTTGTCAACAAAATAAGAATCAATTAGACACAATTAAATATACAGAATATTTTCCACATCACATATATTCCCTTCATTGACTAATATTCTGCAATATTTTCTCCATTCAGATCTTTCGTTTTCTTGAAGAATATTCTGCAATATTCTTTCCATCTTGCCTTTTTCCTTTCTTGAATAAATCAATTAAGTTTTGACACCAAATTCGACAATAAATAAATACTAACACGTCTAATAATGAAGAGTTTCAATTTAGGCAACAATTTATGGTTTTTAAAATTATAAATCGTTTTCTAAAAATTAAAAAGGTATTTTTTTTTCGGTAAAATTAAAAATGATTTCTGATGACCATTATTTTCTGTTACACAAAACATCAAAAAATGCTAAAAATATTTTTCAAAAAATATTTTACCACCAAATAAACGAAGCGTTAAACTAAAATTAAAACAGGTAATTAATATAAACAGATTAGAAGATTGTCACTTTGAAAATGGGATGTAGTGTTGTCCAAAGACTGGACAACCGAGAAAAGGGTGCACTGCCTGTAATTATGTTGAGACATTCAATGAAGATCTCTTTTCCTGCTACCTTCTACGAGATATTATGTTCTTTAACGTCTTTAGACAAAAGAGATAATCATAATTGTTTCTCATATTTCATTTAATAACAAATCCTACTAAATTGATGCTTAGAAAAAAAATCCCAGTGAAATGAGACACAGACAGCATCTATAAATTAGCCGTCAATTCAGAATACTGGGTACGTTAAAAATTCTAGAAGGAGTGTTTCAAACAATACATTTATTCGACTAAAAAAAAAAAAATTAAGATTCCAACTTTCCTTTTACAATTGGCTCCGGGATATTTTCAAATTAAGTGAATTTAAATTATTTTAATTATCGAACAATATGAAAAATATTAAATATTAAAAATATGACATATTAATAATGAGAATTAAATATATTTATATCACATTTTTATGTTTTATGTTATATAAAATTGTTACGCAAAAATTTGTGTTTTAATATAATAGAAAAGAAGCATCTGAAAATAAAAAAAAAACTTTTTAAAAAATATATATATTTTTTTGCTCGACAATATATCATATATTTAACGGTTAAACTAATTAATGCGCTAAAATAATCCAAAAAAGAAAAAAAAAAATTTGCAAAAAGGGATAAAAATCAACAGCAAACACAGGTGTCAGGCGAGGAGATGCGGCAGGGTCAGCAAACAGGTGAACCAAGGAGTGAGAATATAGACGCCCAAATTTGTGCTTTATTTTATGGAAGCTTTTAGCTTTAGCTTTAGAAACAGGCCCTCAAATGGCGGTGCCGCTGCTGCTTCTCACGGCCTAGAAGAAGTTGTTCTTCTCCTTTCATTTCCTCAGAACCTAAAATATTCTAATTATACGATGCACACAGTACAACCTCATTATTTATAGCACCGCCAAGAGAAAAAAAAAAAACTCCAGAGAGAGAGAAGTTGAAGGAAGATTTTTGGTTAATTCGTGAGTTGTAACCGTTTGATCTTTGTCTCTCTAGCTGGAATGCTGAGGCTCTTTAGGGTTTACCAGCTCTTCTTCACCGTCCTTCTCATTGCCTGTGTCTTCCTCTCCTTCTTCGCAGGTACGCCTCATTTTTGCTTTCATTTTGTCTCTAGATTAGTTTTGAATTTTGAGAGTTTTGGTTCCTAGAATCTACAATTTCAGTTTCTTTACCGTGAATGAACCCTTTTGTAGATTTTTTATTTTTTATTTTTACTTTTTTTCTTGATGCCTCAACTGAGATCTGAAAGAATTTTGCATAGCTTTAGGGGTTTGAAGTAAAGGAAGAAGAATTTTCTTTTGATGTTTTGATATAGCAGTAATGACGAGGTGAAGTACTGTGTTGATTTGTTTTCTAACGAGTAACCTTGTAGAGATTTTGTTTGATTGGTTGCAGAGTAGCATGCTATGCCTTTTTGTTTTCAGAGTCGGTTTCAATCATCGGACACTTGTGGTTGATTGAGATCTTGCCTTTTCTCAGCGAAGGTATGTCCAAGTGATCGGATTTAGTTCGGACCTCTTTATCATTGATGCATTATCTTCTGCTTCTCTGAAGTTTAACATTTGTGTTGGTGTTTCTGAGTTTCATTTCCATAATGAAGTTAACACGCTGATTTTCCATAGGAGGGAGTGATAGGTGTCTTAATGCGAAAATATAGTGGGGTATGTTAGCTGTGGCATCAATGGAAGAGTGGGTTTCTTTATTTTAGCAGCAGAGAAATATTTGAATGCAGTTTGAGTGAGGGTGAAAACTAATTTAGCTAAATTATTGGCATATTCATAATTTTCCAAGCCATAATTGATGGGTGCGATAATACTTATATATAAAAAAAAGAAAAAAATTGGATACTGAGCTATTTCTATGATCATAAAATTATTTGTATTTATGTGCATTTTGATTACTCTGGCACCATGATTGAGGGTTGAATTTACGGTTTCCGTTGTTAGAGTTACCTCCTGGGGATCCCACAAATTACATGTCTTTTGCTATTATTAAGATGTTCAGACTAATAGGTGTGATTAATCGTAAATGATGTTAGAATATTAATTAAATGATTAAAATCAAAATTTTCCTATTAGCTTAAGCTTTTGAAATAAATGGAAATTTGTCATGGTATCAAAGTCAAGGTCCTGAGTTCAGACCTTGTTTTCGTCATTCATTTCCTATTCCAATTAAATATTCAACGTTGGACCTTACTTATTAAATGGAGAATTTGAGCCCACACGTAAGAGGCAGTGTTAGAATATTAATTAAATTATTAAAACAATTATTTCCTATCAGTTTAAGTTTTTGGAATAAGTGGTGATTTAACGAATGAAAATTTGAGATCAAAATTATTTAGTTATGCTTGGTTGAAGCTCAAAGATGACAAGGCAATATTGATTCTCCTATTGCATGTAGAGGCTTCGATGTTCTTAAGAATGTACACTTATGGCATGTTCTCTCAAGTGATGCTGTTCTGCCAACTTTAAAACTTACACCTGCAATAAGTCAATTCTTCTTTTCTTTAAACTTGACCTGTTTGATGTCTGAACATATTTTGCGTCTTTGAAGACAAAGATGGCAGCTGAGCTTGTCAGTTCTGCAACAAGTGAGAAATTGGCCGAAATGGATTGGGCGAAAAACATTCAAATCTGTGAATTAGTTGCTCATGATCACAGGTATGATTCACTGAATCTTATCGGTTTTTTTTTTCCCCAAGTGAATAGAAGATTATAACCATACGTGATTGTAGTTTTGTTTGCTGCCTGAATGTGGTCTTCTGTTGTTCAAGCTAGACTTGTGTTCACCTGGGTCAAATTGAGCTGAGTTTATAACCGTACGAGATTGTAGTTTTGTTTGCTGCCTGAATGTGGTCTTCCATTGTTCAAGCTAGACTTGTGTTCAGATGCTGAATGTGCACAATTTTAACCTTGTGAATACCCTAAAATCTTGAAGGAGCTCAACTATTTTCTCCCTGCTTTGGAGCTCAAACCAATGACAATCATAATATGGAATGCCATTTATTTATCCAATGTTGATATCCTGATAAAAAATTTAATTGGTTTTTTAGTTAAACTGAAACTATGCTAATTGATTAGTGGCAGCTCTCTGGAAACCAACTTCATCATTCTTCTGATATTTAATACATGTCACCTGTCCATAAAATGTTTTTCTTAAAACTGTTCGGACAGATTTTTACGTTACTGCTGCATGATGCCTAACCCTGTTGTAACTAATTGTCTAGCTTGACATTGCCCATCACGGCTTTTAAAAGCTCATTGCCTTAAATCCAAGCTTGGCTTGATTTTGGCTCAACTTTAGCACAAAGGACCTCATCAATGACAGGAGCTTTCTTATCCAATTTCTAGTATGAGTTGCATCCATTGTCTTTTGCTAAAAGTTTTTCTTGGTTGTAATGCAGACAAGCTAGAGATGTTATTAAAGCCATCAAAAAACGACTGGGGAGTAAACACCCAAATACTCAGCTGTATGCCGTTACGGTGAGTTGGATGTTGGCTTTGGAAATGTTTGCTTGGTGTTGCGCAATTTTCATTTGTATTTCATTGAAATTTCCAACCAAGAAAAAAAAATCACTGTTTTTCTGCAATGGTTGTCTGTTCTTAACCTAAGATTCAGTGATCAGATGACCTTGTAACTTGGGTCTATTTCTTTGCTGCTCTGACTGTTTCGTGCCTTGCTATTCAACCATGCATTTATCTTTTGATTTTGCAGCTGCTGGAGATGTTGATGAACAATATTGGAGAACATATTCATAAGCAGGTGCTTGATACAGGGATTCTCCCAATTCTTGTGAAGATAGTGAAGAAAAAGGTGTAACTTTACTCCCATGCAGACAAGACTATTGGCTGATCTTGTATATTTATTATTTAGATAGCTTACCTTAATTCAGCCACTTTTATTTGTTGCAGTCGGACTTGCCTGTAAGGGAGCGGATATTTCTTCTTCTAGATGCCACACAGACATCCCTTGGTGGTGCTGCTGGAAAGTTCCCCCAGTATTATGCTGCATATTATGACTTGGTGGTAGGTATAGAAATGCAGCATTGTATCACCTTAGATCATAGCATTTGGCTGGACAAGAATTTGGCATTTTTAGACAAAAATGAAAGTGGATCTTGTAAACTTTATTGTGTGAAGTTGAAATATAGTGATAATAAAGATATTGCTATTTTGTGGCCCAATGACTAATTTGTGTATGGGATTACTTAATCATATTTAACTGAAGCTGATATAAATATGTATGACCATTCAATAATCTTTGTCACTTTTTTGATAATTTCAAGTTTTTAGTACGTCATATGGACTCAAGTGAGTTTCTTTGACCATATAATGATTTGGAATTAAATTGCATGGTTTATGTGGATATAACTAACTTTCGGACACATCCAAGTTTGTGTTCCACATGAAATGGTAGTAGCCATCAGGCCATGTTACAAGTGGTATGGTGTGGGTTGATGGTGTGGCGATGGAGGTGTATATTTAGTCCTAGTCAACAGCGATACTTGGCATATGAAGTGTATGTACTGACATCGATATTCAGAAATATCTGATCTAACTTTTTCTCTGATCTTTCCCTCATTTTTTGTGGCAAGATAATATCTTTATTATGTAAAAATTCTAGCTATTCAACAACGAAACTACTCATGAGCAGTACTTAGAAGGATTTTTCAAGTTGAAAATATAGAGGGATAGAAAGGATATGCCTCTTAAATTATGATTAAATGATTATTTTCCACTCTTCCTATTTCGTCCATTTAGAAATTTGAAGTTTGTTTGGAGAAAGGGATGACCTAAACAGGTTTATGAATTATGACTAAACATTTGGTCCTTAAGTTCTCACTCTTTATCCACTTCTTGGTAATTTTAGCTGTGTTAACTCTTCATTATTGGAACATCTGCCTCTGATGCGGATAAATATAATATATGGGCTTATGTATTGAAGCCAAAGGCAAGTGATAATCTTAAATAGTGTTTTAATATAGTCTGTTTCTTGGTGATGATGGTCAACAAATCTCAAGTAAATTGCTGTAGTAGCAGTTAGAGCCTTGGTTCTCTTGTATACTCTTAGTGTACGACGGTTTTGCCATTTTTTGATAAAATTATTAATATTCATGAAAAAAAAGTTAATTGCTGATCTTTTCGTTTCAGAATTCTTATTATTATACTTTGGATGTTATGTTATTTTATGGTCATTTATTTTTATATGTCTTTCAGAGTGCAGGAGTACAGTTTCCTCAAAGGCCTCTTGCTGTCCAATCAAGTCATCCTACGTCAGAAGCGAATAAGAATGATTTACCTAATGGGGAACTAGCCTCCTCTAGACATGAAGAGTTTTCTCAGCAAGAAGAGCCTGAAATTGTTCCTGAGTCTAGGTATCTTTTGCTTAATTGACTTATTAAAGTCCATTGGCGTACTTAATGGCCTTTGTACTGTAGACAGATGCTCATCATGTATGGCCCTGAGGATACATATTTACAAGACATTTTGATCACTTGGCTATGCCTACGTTATGGCCAAAACTCACGTACAAGTTTCTGTTGTAATATTAACTTAAGATCCTTTGGTTAGACCTTGTTTTTGGTAAGGAGTCATGACTTAGCCCCTGCTACTTCTACCTGTGGTTCAGGCACTATGAAGAACGAATGTCATGTGAAAGTCATCGGTAATATCCTAATGGTGAAGTCTAGACCTTTTGATTTTTGCCAGCCTTTAGATTGATTTGTTATGTTTAACGATGGCTGATGCTTTATTATGTTGCCAATTCAGGAGTCCTCAATCTACCCATAACATATTTTGCATAGTTTATGACATTCATTCCTCAAAAGACAAGCTTTTTTAATGGGAAAAATATAAAAAAGCCCCTTGAACTAATAACTGATTTTAGAATAGCCCTCAAAATTTTCAAGTGACCCATCAAACTATCAAAGTGTGCCAAAAGGCCAGTTTTGTCGAAATATTCCTATAATATCCTTATTCTCTTAAAGCCTATAAAAAATTAATAACTTTTTATTTTTATTTTTTTATAAAAAGAAATTTAAAAAAACTATTAATATAAAAATAAAAAGTTAAAGGAATTAAAAAATTAAAAAATTAAAAATTTTTAATTAAAAAAAAAACAAGAAGAAAAGGGGTGGCTCGGCAGCCACCCCAATTAAAAAATTTTAATTTTTTAAGTTTTTAATTTCTTTTAATTTGTTAGTTTTATATATGTTATTAACAGTGACACGTGTCATCATTTTATTGATGCTAACGTGGCACACTAACAGAATCCGTCAAGTGTTTTGATGGAATTTGACTGCAAGGAGTAATTTAGTTTTATAAATGTATATTATATTGATTTTTGTTTTAGTAAGAGTGACACATATTATCATTTTATTGGTGTTGACGTTGATACTAACAGAATTCGTCAAGTATTTTGATGTAATTTGACAACAATGACTAAATTGTTATTTTTTGCGGACCTTGTAAACCTTTGGATTGATTTTGCATTTATTCTTTTTTTTTTTTTAAAAAAAATATTTTAGTTTAGTTTTTAAGAGAATAGGGGTATTATATGAATATTTCGATAAAAGTGGCCTTTTTGACACACTTGGTAGTTGGATGGGTCACATTAGTACACTTGGAAATTCAGGGGGCTATTTTAAAATCGGCTGATAGTTCAGGAGCCTTTTTTATATTTTTCCCTTTTTTAATTATTAACATAATGTTCCGCCTTCAAAATAATACCATTTTCTGTTCTGTATCTATTCCATTCAGTATTATTCAGAAGGCCAGTAATGCATTGGAGGTTTTAAAGGAAGTCCTCGATGCTGTTGATACTCAACATCCTGAGGTATGATGTTGGCTATGATCCTGAATTTTGGATTTGACCTGGTGAAAACCAGAGTTGCATTGATATGTTTCATTGCTAGATAAGATTGTTGTGTTGATATCTTTCTTTATGCACCTGTTCACTATTACCCATCATGATGCTTGTCCAATTTGGATTTAAATCTCATATATGGTTTGCGTATTTGGGTGAGATTAATGACATCTAGCAAGAAATCTTATACCTATTTACTTGAAGCCTCTAGCAACTTGAAAGACAGAAAGTGAGTGATTGGTGGTGGACAGTTTTAGTGTTGTTGGTGATTAGCCTTTTATTATAATGTTCTGATGCCTTCTTATTTATGAAGATAATAGCCAAGAGCCACATGACCTTCTGTGCCATAAAAAACTTGGGAATCATGGGCTAATTTCATGGTTTGATTCGTTTGAATATGAATTTTTGTAAGATTCTGAACCATTACTTTCTGTCAAAGTGAATCCAATGTCTGCGGCATTTTTGAATTGCATGTCACTCTGCTTACCTCCAATTCAATTGAATCAAATAATTAGGACATACTTGAATTTCATGTCAGTTTGTTGATAAAATCTGTTTTAAATTAGCATGAAACCTTAGGACATACATGAATTTCATATATATATATATATATATGAAATCTTAAATTAGCATGTCATGTTGAATGTGGTTGTATGTTTTTTTCAGGGAGCAAAGGACGAGTTTACACTTGACCTTGTGGAACAGTGTTCGTTTCAAAAGCAAAAAGTAATGCATCTTGTGATGACTTCTCGGTAATGGCTGCTTTCTGGGTTCATTATGCCACTAAGTAGTCAATTGGCCTTTTGCTTTACCATCTATAACTTTTGAGCACGCTGTCCTTTCTGAATTTGTTTTAATAAGAAAGTAATGTAAAATACATATGATGAAATTAAATCCTTTAAGAATGATTTGGTTGAGCTCTCTGACAAAGCAAGTAATCAAATATATAAAAATTATTTTACTGTCAAAAGTACCGTAATTGGATTTGTAGCTTTCCCTATAGGGTAAAAGTTGACTTAGTCAACCCCCCCCCCCCCCCCCCCCACCCAAAAAAAAATACCATGGACTTCGGAATTTCACATGATTGAGTTGCATTTTAATATTGATATTACCATGATAATGGTTTTCTTAGCGAAGTGTAGGTCATTTGATGCTTGACCCTTTTGATCCGACAATGCTGGTGGTTCACCTTCAAGTGATGCCTTTGTTTGATTAACTTGCATACTGTATTCCTTCACATGGCCATTGTTCTCAAAATACAGTTATGTGTTTCCTCAATGATTGCTATGCCTGTTTAGAATATATGTGCCAGCAAGGATGTGGCTTTACAATGTCAACAAACCAAGTCGAATTGAATTTGCATCCATATGGGGGAACTGCTGAACTCTTGATATTACATGTTTAACTGTGATTTAGAACTCGACTCCTATGGTGAGTAGAGGTTGAAACTGTAGGAAAATTTGGAATCCTGCTGCTAACAGATTGTGTAGAGATGAGAAGATGGAAGAGGACTTAGAAACTAAACCTCTTCTTTAGGTTTTCACCAGTGCAAGTATGGAGAGGTGGTGCTGCATGGAGGCCTTGACTTTTGTGTTCACAATGGTAGAAGGAGCCTCGATGGTGAGATTGGAAGAAAGGAGGAAGTATTTCTCCGGGCTGGTTCTTCTTAGTGCTCAAAGCATAGGGTGGTTGGCTTCGACGATGGAGAGCTTGCAGTGGTTTCCGGGGGAGAAGGACTTTATCAGGTCCTTCAGGGAGAGGTTTAAGGTTCTCATTGTTAGGCAAGGTGACAACGCAACTGGAAGGTTCCTTGAAGTGGCAGTCTATGGTGTGGGCGGTCGGAGAGGGATTATTTTCATTCCGGAAGGTTGTGATGGGAAGGGCTGGAGGAGTTTTGTCCTTGAGTTGGGTAAGATCAGTGATTATCTTAAAGTCCCGATTGGGCTTGGATTGGTTCGTCCAACACCAGTTCGAGAGAATACAAGGAGAGATAGTGATGGTGCTCTTGGAGGGTTTGACTCGGTTGGTTATGCTAGACCTTTCAGCAAAGATGGTGCGCCTTCCTTTGTAGAAGTTTTGCGTTCAGGTTCCAGTGGCTTGGAGGTGGAGAGGAAGCTGTCTCGACCAGTGGTTCCTTTGGTTAAGGATATTGGTGATCGCTTGGAGGAGTTGAAGTTGCCGATTGGTTCAGAAAATGTGAATTCTCTAGTGAATCCTCTGGGAAAGGACCATTGTGACCGTTGTGGTTCAGAAAATGTGAATGCTGTGAAGGTTTCTGCTGCTTGAGACAAGACAGGTTGCTTCTTTGGTGATATTTCTACAGGATATCAGCTGACAGGAGAGATGAACACGTATTCCTCTCTTTTGATTTGGAAAAGCCAACTGGAGAAGTTGAAGGCTGATGTGGACCAAGCTTTTAGCAAGGTTTGTGAAGGGCTTCTTGTGATTGGGCCTGGCTTTAAGCCCAATGTTAATAGGCGGAAGAGAAAGAATAAGCATAAGAAAAAGAGGAGGCTTCGTTGGGTACAGAAAGATCCGAAGCCCAACGCTTGTGCCCAAAAAGATCCGGTAGTGCTTCCTGTGGAGAGTCTGTCACCGGCGAAGGGCTTTGGTGGTTTAGATAAGTATCCGGCAACATCTGAGATCTCTGGTGGGTTGGGTTTTTCGTCGTCCGGTACACTTGCTCCGGGAAACCAGTTTGCCGTTTGCTCTTCCAGTTTCGAGCGGGGATCACGGCCAGATTTTGCCGAAATGCTTCTGGAGGGAGGAATGGGTCCGATTGAGGAAATGGGTTTGTCTTCAAAGTTGCTAGAGGTCGCCGGAGTTCCGCCTTCTGCCCTTGAAGTCCTTGTTCCAGTTAGCGTTTCTCCCTTTCCTGCTCTAAGTTTTGGGCTAGAGTTGCTCGTCCTTGTTCCGGAGGTTTCACCCAAAGACCCGGTTGTTACTGCCAAAGTTTCGAGGGATTCAGTTGATGCGCTGACTGTTTGGGTTGGTCCGGGTCCTTCGGACTCTTTGGTTTCTTCGGGTCTTCCTTTGTCTGTTTCTACGTTCGAGATTGTCCCTTTTAACCACTTCCCCTCTTCTGGTTCGGGGCTCAGGAATGGGATGGAACTTGCTTTAATCCCAGAGGAAGAGCCTGCACCTTTGTTTTGCTGTCTTATTGACAAGGTTAGGGGATTTTCTAGTAAGAAGTCTCCAGGTGATTTTTTGAAGGCGATTCTAGAGTATAGCCACTCGGTGGGGATTACGTGCGATGGCTACAAAGGTCAGCTTTCGGCCGTGTTTGAGGCTATCATCGACAATAATGATAAGAAGGTAGCGGGTCCTAGCTCGAGAACGGGCATCAAAGGTTTGAGGGAATTAAACAGATTAGCTTGTTTTGTTAATTATGATGCGCATAGTGGTAGCACCTCTTGTGGTAGGTGCAAAGGTAGGGCACATGGAGGTATATTATGATGCCCAAAATTCTTTCGTGGAATGTTAGAGGGTTAAACGAAGGTGACAAGCGGTTGAAAGTTAGAAACTTAATTAGGAAATGGAAGGCAGATATTATTTGCTTGCAAGAAACTAAACTGGAATTTATTTCTAACAGTTTAGTGAGAAGTCTGTGGGGTTGTCACTTTGTTGATTGGTGCTACTTAGCCTCTCGTGGCGCCTCTGGTGGTATTTTGTTAATGTGGGATAGAAGGATTGTAGAGAAGATAGATGTGTATGTGGGTGAGTTTGTTGTTGCATGTTCCTTCAGAAGCGTTGCTGATGACTTCTCTTGGGCATTCGCTGGGGTATACGGTCCTAACTTTGACTCTCTCAAAAGTTCTCTCTGGGATGAGTTGGCTGGCCTTTCTTCTTGGTGGGAGTTGCCTTGGTGCATTGGGGGTGACTTCAATGTCACACGATTTCCTGCTGAAAGATTGAGAGACGTTCGTTTTAATGCTGCTATGATGGAGTTTTCGGACTTTATTTTTGAGCAGGGTCTTATGGATCTCTCTCTTGTAGGAGGGTCATTTACGTGGTCTAATAATCAGGAGATTCCCTCTTGGTCACGTCTTGATAGATTTCTTGTTTCTCCAGTTTGGGAAGTCAAGTTTCTAGGTACTCTACAGAAAAGGCTTCCAAGACTGTGTTCTGATCATTTTCCTATTCTTCTTGATTGTGGTGGCGTTCAATGGGGTTCCAGACCGTTCAAGTTCGAGAATATGTGGTTAAAGGCTGAAGGGTTTGTGGATAGGGTGTGTCTTTGGTGGGAGTCTAATTGTTTTCAAGGCTCGCCCAGCTTCATCTTCTCTCAAAAGCTTAAGACTTTAAAGAATGATCTCAAAAGATGGAACGAATAGGAGTTTGGCAATGTGGAGTTTCGCAAAAAAATGCATATGGAAGAATTGTGTGCTCTTGATAGTTCGGAGGAACAACGTGGCTTAACTCTCGAAGAAAAGGTGAGGAAATGTGTGGTCATCAGAGATTTGGAGAGTTCTATTTTATGGGAGGAGATTAGCTGGAGACAGAAGTCTAGGGTTCTTTGGCTTAAAGAGGGTGATAGATGCACTAAATTCTTTCATCGGGTAGCCAACTCGAATAGGAGGTCCAATTCCATAGAGTCGCTCTTAGTCAATGGCTCTACTTCTTCCGATCAGCAGGTCATTAGGGATTATGTTGTTCATTTTTATGAGTCTCTTTTTGCAGAACCTTTCCGTTGGAGGCCTAGGATGGATAACCTTACTTTCGACTCTTTGGATGTGGGTGAAGCCTCTTCCTTAGAACTTCATTTTGAGGAAAGGGAGGTCTTAGAAGTGGTTAAAGGCATGAATCGTGATAAGGCTCCAGGCCCTGATGGGTTCTCTTTTGCATTCTTCCAAGACTGCTGGGATGTGATTAAGACAGATCTCATAGGGGTATTCTAGGACTTTCACACTCATAGCAAGTTTGTCAAAAGCATTAATGCCACTTATATTGCATTAATTTCGAAGAAGCTTGGGGCTGTGGATCTTAAAGATTTTCGGCCTATTAGTCTTGTAAGTGTCGTTTACAAGATCATTGCAAAAGTTCTTGCTAATAGACTCAGAAGGGTTGTTTAGAAGATTATCTCGAATCCTCAAAATGCTTTTGTGAAAGGTAGGCAAATTCTTGATTCTGTTCTTATAGCTAATGAGTGTTTGGATAGTCACATCAAATCAGGTGAACCATGGTTACTTTGCAAGCTGGATATTGAGAAGGCTTATGATCATGTCAACTGGGATTTCTTATTGTATATGTTGAGTAGATGTGGCTTCGGGGATAGATGGTGTTCTTGGATAGCGCATTGTATCTCTTCGGTGCGTTTCTCTGTTTTGGTGAATGGCACCCCTTCTGGTTTTTTCAGCAGCTCTCGTAGTCTTAGACATGGTTGTAAACGATATCCCTGCCAGTTCATCTAATTCACGTGCAGAGTCATCATGTCCAGATTCATTATCACGTCCAGATTCATTATCACGTCCAGCTTCAGTTGAAGACTTATTCAAATAATCTCTAACTAATGGATAACATCTAGAGATAGGATTTTGTATTTTTGAATTTGAATTTAGATAGATTAGAATTCTGTTTTTGTAATTCAAACTTTAGATAGGTTTGTAATTCAAACTTTAGATAGGATTACATGTAACCTAGTCCTCTATTTATACCCTTCTATACATCAATGAAAATCATTGAAGTTCAAAATCTTATATGGTATCAGAGCAAGAATTGCTCACGCTCTTTTTTTCTCGATCTTTTTCACACTGTTATCTTCCGCTCATTTACTATCTCAGTTATCCATGGCATCCAGCTCTGCCGACTCTCCTTCTTCATTCATTCTGCCTAATATTGGCCAACTTATGACCTTCAAATTGGAAGGACCCAACTACATCACTTGGTCCAACCAAATGATTCCTATTTTGAAGACAAACGACTTGATGGGTTTCATGGATGGTTCTGAGCCGTGCCCTCCCAAGTACGTTCTGGATGATCAAGGGACAGCTACTGCTACCCTCAGTCCAAATTTTCGTCTTTGGACTAAGAAAGATCAATTTGTTCTTTCTTGGATTAATGCAACTCTCTCGGAAAAAGTGCTGTCGACTACCTTTGGTGTCACTAGTGCTAAGGAAGTCTGGGATTCCCTCTCCAGCCGGTTTGCCTCTCATTCTAAGACTCGGATTTCTCATCTTCAGCGCCAACTTCAGAGTCTTCAGCAAGGTTCCAAGTCTTGCACTGATTATCTTGCAACAGCCAAGCAATTTTCTGCTCAACTTGAAGCTGTTGGACAACCGGTTACTGATGATGCACTTATCGGTTATGTGGTTGGTGGACTTCATCCCTCCTTCAACCCAGTTGTTACTTCTCTTTCGGTTGCCTCTCGTTACAAGTCACTTAGCTTCATCGAATTTCACGATGAATTGCTCTCTTACGAGCTCCTGTTGGAAAGCCAAAATGCTGCTAACACTGCTGATTCTCACCATTTTGCCATGTTCTCCTCCAAGTCGACTGTTCCTCCTCAACACCGTAGGTCCAAACCTCCTGGAAAACGGTGGAATGGTCCCAAATCTGCCACTTCTTCACCCAAGTTTCGCCCAACAGCTTCATCTCCTCCAGCATCGGACAAACCACCATGCCAAATCTGTGGGAAATTGTATCATCAAGCATTGGATTGTTTTCATAGGATGGATCATGCCTTTCAGGGTCGTCATCCTCCTGCCCAGCTATCTGCCATGGTTGCCACCTCCAATTCAGATACTACAAATGACCCGTGGTATGCTGACAGTGCTGCAAATCAGCACATTACTGCAAATCTGGAGCAGCTCTCTTCACAACAGCCGTATTTGGGTTCTGAAGATGTAGCAGTGGGAAATGGTGCAGGTTTGAGAATTCAAAACACTGGTTCTATGGTTTTTCACACTCCTCAATCTTCTTTTCATCTCTCTAAAGTCTTACATTGTCCTCAAGCTTATGCTAACCTACTCTCAATTAATCAATTTTGTCAAGATAATGCTTGCTTCTTTATTCTCAATGGTTCTCATTATTTTGTTAAGGACAACCGCACGGGTCTCACCCTCCTAGAAGGCCGGAGTGAAGGAGGTCTCTACCCAATTCAGTTGGAATTGTTTCTTGTCAATAAGCAGCATGCCTTGACTGCTCTCTTAGGTGTCAAGACGTCTGCCGCTGTGTGGCATTCCCGCCTTGGTCATGCTTCTCAGCCAATTGTGTCTCAAGTTCTCCAGCAGTTTTCTCTTCCGGTCAGTGGCGTCAAACAAATGAATGGTGTTTGCGAACCTTGTCAACTCGGCAAAAGCAAGCGACTTCCATTTCAATCTTCTCCTCGAGTCTCTATGTGTCCTTTAGAACTCATCCATTCGGATGTTTGGTCATGTTCTACAAAGTCTTTAGGAGGTTGTTCTTATTATGTTTTATTTATTGATGACTTTTCAAGGTTCACTTGGTTGTATCCCATTCATCATAAATCCGATGTTTTCTCTGTTTTTCTGCAATTTAAAATCCTTGTGGAAAACCAATTCTCATGTTCTATTAAACAATTTCAATGTGATGGTGGTGGGGAATATATGTCAACTCAATTTAAAAATTTTTTGGTCACTCATGGCATAATTCACCGCATTTCTTGTCCTCACACACCACAACAAAATGGTGTGGCTGAGCGTAAACATCGTCATATTATGGAAATGGGATTATCATTACTTGCACAATCTCATCTCTCCTCCATATTTTGGGTTGATGCTTTTGCTACATCAGTTTTTATCATAAATCGTCTTCCTTCTCCAATAATTGACAATGTCTCTCCCTACTTTAAACTCTTTAACAAAAGTCCAGATTACTCCCTGTTTCGTTCCTTTGGGTGTTCCTGTTTTCCTCTTTTACGTCCATACTCCACTCATAAGTTAATGTTTAGGAGTAAGCAATGTATTTTCTTGGGTTATAGCAATAATCATCGTGGGTATCACTGTCTAGATCCGGTCTCTCGCAAGGTTTATGTGTCAAGGCATGTAGTATTTGACGAATCCAGATTTCCTGCTGAAAAAGGTGTCCTCTCTCCTGCCACTCCAGGTTCAGTATCTTCTGTCTCTTTTCCTATTTTTTCTAACATTCCATCTTCATCTTCAGTCCAGATTCAGCCTGTTAACACCGATACACCTCCAGCACTACACGCCTCATCTTCACCTCTTCCGAGTGATACTTCCTTACATGACATGTCTCCTGCTCTCCAGGTTTCTTCTCCTATCATTTCTTCATCTTCTACACAGGATACTTCTCCTCAAGATTCTTCCCAACATGTTGAATCCTCTGATCCAATTATTTCCCCACCTCCTGACACTTCTTTAGCTCCTATTTCTACTCATTCCATGCTCACCCGCTCTAAGACAGGTCATTTGCAAACTCGTTCCTTTCCTAATTACACTTCATTCTACTCCACCAAGCATCCTTTGTGTGCCCTTTCCAGTGTTTCTCTTCCACCAGAACCTACTTGCTACTCTGAGGCAGCCAAATCCCATGAATGGAGAGCTGCAATGGGTGATGAATTCGATGCTCTTATTGCAAATCAGACTTGGTCCTTATGTCCTCGACCTTCAAACCACAATATCATCCGGAATAAATGGGTTTACAAGATCAAAGAGAAGCAGGATGGCTCTATTGATCGTTATAAAGCAAGGTTGGTTGCTAAGGGCTTTGATCAAGAAAGTGGGGTGGACTTTACAGAAACTTTCAGTCCCGTGGTGAAGCCTTCCACAGTCCGGGTTCTCTTGGCCCTTGCTGTGCAATTTAATTGGAATATTCGTCAACTAGACGTCTCGAATGCTTTTCTCCACGGTCACTTGCTTGAAGAAGTATTTATGGAACAACCTAAAGGATTCATTGATCCTCAATTTCCCTCTCATGTTTGCAGGTTGCACAAATCTTTGTATGGCCTTAAACAAGCACCGTGAGCTTGGTTTACACGCCTTTCTCAGACATTATTGGAGCTTGGATTTGTATCTTCTTTGGTTGATAGCTCCTTATTTATACTTCATTGCGGAAATGTGCATCTCTACTTATTGATTTATGTAGATGATATATTATTCACTGGCACATCTACATCCCATATTGCCCTATTATTACTCAGCTTCAACAGGTTTTTAAACTTAAGGATCTCGGCAACTTGCATTATTTTTTGGGAATACAAGCTGTCCGTTCTTCTCAAGGCTTACATCTAAGGCAATCAAAATATATTTCCGATCTTCTATCCAAGTCCAATATGTTGGGTGCAAAGCCATATTCCTCTCCATGCCTTGCTGGTTCCAAAATGTCCACTGCTGATGGTGATCCTTTATCTCCAACAAACATTACTACCTATCGCCAAACAGTGGGGGCTTTACAATATTGTACTTTAACACGTCCAGATATTGCATTTTCTGTCAACCAGCTATGTCAACACATGCATCACCCATCTACTCTCCATTGGACAGCGGCAAAACGTGTTCTACGTTATCTCAAAGGCACTATTGACCACGGCTTATGGTACACCAAAGGACCCTTGACACTTCAATCTTTCTGTGACTCTGATTGGGCGGGTAATCCGGATGATCGTCGCTCCACAACGGGAATTGGCATAGCTTTGGGATCATCTCTCATTTCTTGGACTGCCAAGAAACAATCTGTGGTTGCACGTTCTAGCACAGAGGCTGAATATCGTGCCATGGCCATTGCCACCACTGATCTCTTTTGGTTGCGAATGTTATTTAAAGATCTTGGTATTCCATTATTTGCTACTCCACGCCTTTGGTGTGATAATATTGGGGCTCTTGCACTTGCTTCTAACCCCGTTTATCATGCTAGGACTAAGCATATCGAAGTCGACTACCACTTCATTCGTGAGAAGGTGCTCAATGGCGATATCTCCATCAAATACATTAGCACACACGATCAAATTGCAGACATCTTCACTAAGGGTCTGAGTTCATCCAGATTTTTTCAGTTTCTCCGTGACAAGCTTATGGTTTGTTCCGTCCCCATCAGCTTGCGGGGGGCTGTAAACGATATCCCTGCCAGTTCATCTAATTCACGTCCAGATTCATCATCACGTCCAGATTCATTATCACGTCCAGCTTCAGTTGAAGACTTATTCAAATAATCTCTAACTAATGGATAACATCTAGAGATAGGATTCTGTATTTTTGAATTTGAATTTGAATTTAGATAGATTAGAATTCTGTTTTTGTAATTCAAACTTTAGATAGGTTTGTAATTCAAACTTTAGATAGGATTACATGTAACCTAGTCCTCTATTTATACCCTTCTATACATCAATGAAAATCATTGAAGTTCAAAATCTTATAATGGTGACCCTCTGTCGCCTCCCTTGTTTGTCATCGTGATGGAGGCCCTTAGTAAATTGTTCTCTGTTACTGTTCAAAGGGGCTTCCTCTCAGGCTTCTCTATGGGCTCTGGCAGCAATGGAGTGATTAACATTTCTCATCTGTTGTTCGTAGACAACACTTTAGTTTTTTGCGGGGCTAATCCTGATCATCTTCATTACCTTTGTATGTTATTACTATCTTTTGAAGCAGTTTCAGGTTTGAAGATTAATTTGGATAAGTCAGTTTTGGTTCCTGTGGGTGATGTGGATAATATGGATGATTTGGCTGGCATCTTGGGTTGTGGAGTCTCAACTCTTCCTCTAAAGTACTTTGGTCTTCCATTGGGGGCCCCTTTTAAGGCTAAGTCCAGCTGGGATGAGGTAGTTGGTAAGATTGAGAGGCGGCTGGCTAGCTGGAAGCGGTTGTATCTGTCGAAGGGTGGAAGAGTTACCCTTATAAAAAGTACTCTCCAATCTTCCTACGTACTTTCTTTCTCTTTTCCCTATTCCCTCCAGTGTTACTAGTCGTATAGAGAAGCTGCATCGAAATTTCTTGTGGGGAGGCATAGGTGAAGAATTTAAATATCATTTGATTAATTGGTACAAGGTTTGTTTTCCTGTCTCAGATGGTGGTTTGGGCATCCGGAATTTGAGGACTTTCAATAAGGCTCTTTTAGTGGCTGTGGCGTTATGCCCATGAGAGAGAGGCTTGGTGGAAATCTGTTGTGGATGCAAAGTATGGTTCTACTTGGGCTGGTTGGTGTTCTTTAGACCCCCCTGGGTCTCACGGAGTGGGGCTTTGGAAGAACATTAGGAAGGGGTGGAGTTTGCTTAGTAGCTATACCAGACTTATTTTGGGAAACAGGTCCAGATCCGTTTTTGGGACGATGTGTGGTGTGGTGAGATGCCCCTCAAGAAAGCTTTCCCAATTTTGTATGACATAACTCGTGACAAGGATGCACTTGTTGCAGACCACTTGGTTGTGGTGAGCGGGTCCTATAAGTGGGATGTTAGCTTCTTTCGAGCGGCCCACGATTGGGAGGTGGTTGTTTTGGCTTCCTTTTTCTCTTTGCTGTACTCTTCCAGAGTAGATTGTGGAGGGGAAGACCAGCTCTGGTGGTCTCCTTCTCACAAAGGGAAATTTGATGTTAGATCTTTCTATAAGGCTCTTGCTTGCAAAAAGGCTATTCATTTTCCTGGAAAAGTATTTGGCGGACCAAGGCTCCTTTGAAAGTGGCTTTCTTCGCTTGGACGGCAGCGCAAGGGAAGATCCTCACTTGGACAATCTCAGAAAGAAGCGTGTCATTGTGATTAATAGATGTTGCATGTGCAAAATGAATGGAGAGTCTGTGGATCACCTTCTTCTCCATTGCGAGGTTGCTCGTGCTCTATGGAATGCAATTTTTAGTCGCTTCAGTCTGTCTTGGGTTATGCCTCTTTGGGTGGTAGACTTATTTGCTTGCTGGTGGACGGGTGATCGCTCTCGGAGCTTGGTCGTGTGGAAGATGGTTCCTTGTTGCCTTTTGTGGTGCTTGTGGAGGAAACATAATGATAGACACTTCGAAGACAAAGAAAGAACTATTGAGGAGCTCATTTTCTTTTTCTTTCATTCTTTGTTCTCTTGGACGACTGCATTCTTTGCACCTTTAGTGATTAGTTTTAATGATTTCTTTGTTTTGTTTTCTTCTTCTTCTTAGATGTCTTTCTTGTATACTTTCTATGTACTTCATTGCGCTTTGCACTTTTTAATGATATTTCTCTTACTTATAAAAAAAAAAAAAAAAAAAAACAGATTGTGTAGTGCGTTGTGTTGCATTTCCTTTCATTTCTAAGTGGCTTTCCTGGGATCTAGAGATGTTCCCTGACAACTGACTAATTTATTTAATATACTAGATGTAGCATGTGCTCTCATAAATACAAGTGTTTTACATAGATCATGCAGTTTCAATTGATTCCTATCTTATTTACTCAGGGATGAGAAGGTGGTTTCTCGAGCAATTGAATTAAATGAGCAACTCCAGAGAGTTCTTGCAAGACATGATGCCCTCATTTCAGGTAGGTCTACATCAACTGCAAATCATTTAAGCGTTGAAGAAACAGAGGAGGAAGAGGAGGCCGAACAGCTTTTCCGAAGGTGCGTCCATCTATGTTGGGCTAGGCTTTTTCTTGAACTTTGGAGTACCTTTCCTGCCTTTAATGGGCCTTAAAATGTATACACTGAATTTATTTGCCGCAATCTTGGGTAATTCCCTACTTTCCTGATTTCAACTGCTCTTTCTTGACTGCCAAACTCTACAGATTACGGAAAGGAAAAGCTTGTGTGAGACCTGAAGATGAAGAGCAGTCAGTGGAGCACCCCCACTTGGGGTTGCTTGGATCGACCATTCCAGCAGAAAGGCTCAACCGTCCACTTATACGGCCAGTAAGTCTGGAGCCATCAAACGAACGGAATGTACATCCTCCACCTGTTGCAAGGTCACCCCCACCAAGACTCGTTGAGAGGGAGCCTCCACCTATTGCAATTCCACTGCCACCTGCCAAACAAAATGAGACGGATCTTCCGCCTGTTGCAATTCCACCGCCACCGGCAAAACATATTGAGAGGGAGAGATTCTTTCAGGAAAAGAAGGATGTTTCTGGTTTGAGTGGCCATGTGAGAGGCCTCTCATTAGACAGTCGTAAGACCGGTAGCTCACGCAGTGGAAGCACAGATTTCAGTGACTGACTGAGCACTAAAAGGACCTTTTTATTTTTATTTTTTTTTTAATTTTTAATTTTAATTTTTTTTTATTTGTTGTTTTATGAGTTTGTGCTTTTAGTTTATATGTTAGTGGTTTCCGATTTGCTAGTGCTGATGGGTGTTATAGAAAGATGTAGGATACAAGTACTGAAGATTTATGATACATTTAACATATAAAGGGTTTTTGTATCATCTCTTGCTTGACCTGGAGTCAACGAATTGGGGTTTTTGTATCATCTCGTGCTTGACCTGGAGACAACGAATTGGGCAGGGTGGGGTGGGGCGGCTTTGTATAAGCTTTTTGATCGATCTTTCTCAAAATTTTATTCGATTTTTCAGTGGTCTATCGTTAGAAGTTCATACCTCTCTCTCTCTCTCTCTCTCTCTCTCTCTCTCTCATACACACAGAATGAAGGAAACCATAGTGTTGTATCCGGCTGCTGCCTTTCACCACATGGCCTCCATGGTAGAATTAGGAAAGCTAATCATGCAACATCACCCAAACTTGTCCATAACAATCCTAGTCGCAACCATGCCTTTTGACGCATCTGCCACTTCCTCCTACATCAACCACCTCTCCAAAACCGATCTTCCTATCTCCTTCTACTCCCTTCCCTCAATCCATCTTCCCCCACCCCAACAAGATTCTCATGACACCAAAAGCCGAGTAGCCTCGGCATCCGAGTTCATCCACCTCAATGCTCCCCATGTCCTTGATGCCCTCCGAACCATTTCTCTGTCCTCCTCCGTCCAAGCTCTCATAACCTCGGTTGTCCACTTATATGACGACAGCCTCCACATCCCAACTTACTACTACTATAGCTCTTGTGCTTCTACTCTCGCCATTCTTCTCTTCTTGCCAACCCTCCACAATCAAACCGCTAAAAGCTTCAAGGATCTCGACGGCACTCTCTTGCACATTCCTGGACTTTCACCCATCAGAGCCTCATACATGCCTCAACCTCTTCTCCAACGAGACGACCCCACTTACCATTTCTTCCTTAACTTTGGCTCCTGCCTACCCAAATCAAAGGGGATCATAGTAAACACGTTTGACTCACTTGAGCCACATGCAATCAAATCCATAGCTGATGGTGCTTGCGTTCCAAACGGTCTAATGCCACCGGTATACCCTATTGGTCCACTGATCACAGATGCCAAAGATAGAGCCGGCGGCACCTTATGCGATGCATCATCCGAATGTTTAGCATGGTTAGATGTGCAGCCAAGCAGAAGCGTTGTGTTCTTGTGCTTTGGTAGTAGAGGTACGTTTTCTGAAGCACAGCTTGAAAAGATTGCCTGTGGGTTGGAGAGAAGCAACCAAAGATTCTTGTGGGTGGTGAAGAGTCCTCTGGGTTCAACTACAGAACCAAACTTAGAGGTGCTGTTGCCAAAAGGGTTTGCACAGAGGACCAAAGAAAGGGGTCTTGTAGTGAAGTCTTGGGCTCCACAGAATGCTATTCTGAGCCATGAATCGGTAGGTGGGTTCGTGACGCACTGCGGGTGGAACTCGGTGCTGGAAGCAGTGAGTTACGGTGTGCCGATGGTGGCATGGCCATTGTATGCTGAGCAGCACACGAATGCTGTGGTTTTGGTGGAGGAAATGAAGCTGGCAATACCCATTGGCATGGCAACATCTTCTGAGGAAGGAGAAAAAGAAGGGTTGGTGAGTTCAGAGGAGGTGGAAACCCGCGTGAGACAACTGATGGAATTGGAGGAAGGGAAAGTTCTTAGAAAGCGAAGTCTAGAGATGAGAACCATTGCTAGGGCGGCTTGGACTGGTGGTGGGACGTCCTTCACTGCCTTTTCCAAGTTGGTTGCTTCTTGGAAGCTAGGATGATCATTTGCTTGATTTTTCTTGTGATTTTTGGACTTGCTTGTTGATGTTTATTAATTGGAAAGTGTAGCGGGCTGGTCCAACCTATTACTAAAAAAGTTGTATTTCTTGGATGTTTAACAAGTTGTTTTTGTGGCTTGTTGAATAAATATTGAACTTCCTTCATATTTTTTTGTTCTCACTGAAAAATTATTTTGCTTAAAACCTTATCTCATGTTATTAATTTAATAAGAAAAGATAGGCCAAGTCGACTAAATTGAACCGTCCCATGTTATCTTGTTATGGATTATAGTTGTTTAATTGTATTAGTTATCCGATAGAGATCAGAATTTGGTGTAGTTCGTTGTCCCAATTGCATGCAATTCAGGCAGCCCCACAAAAAGGGCAAGTGCAGGGCCTGCTTGCCGCAAGCCTCTCTGTAGGGCTGCCCAAATCAGATGCCATTGATTGCCAAATCCGCACATAGGCACATCATCACTATCGTTCGAATTAATTTGCTTCTTTTTTCTTCATTAGCCGAAAGATTCCCACGAAACAACCCTTTAGATAGAAAAGCCCAAGAATTGAATCCAATTAACCCAATACTCGACCATGAATCACTGGTGTTTGTTTCATCACTCTTTGTGGTGCAGCCGGCGGTACCTAATTCCATTGTTACAATCATGCATTGCATAATTATACAATCTTAAAAACACATCACAAAACATCAACTAGAACAGGTGCAATTGAATCTCCTACATGGCTAGCTAATTTAAACGGAAATAGTGTATACCACAGATGATAATAAAATGCGCACACAAAAAAAAAGAAATAAAAAATTGCAAAACTCCATTGATGATAGAATAAAATTTCAGGACTTAATTAAACTAACCCTTAAACCAAATTGGGTTCGTTTCCATTTTTAAATGGCCAAAGTGCGCAACCGAATGTGATATTTTTCACCAGATAAAATAGTAAAAATATCCCAACATTCAAACATTTGGGGTTGGTGTTTGAACACATCCAATTCCCGTTATAACTTATAAGGTAGTCTTTTTAACAATACAACAAATCTTTTTAACAATACGACATGTTAAGAGGACTAGAAGTAAGTATTATGCTAAATTAATAGACAAAAATATTATATCAAGCTATCTATTCTATGGCAACTCATAACAACTTGTGTGTGTGTGTGCGCGCATCTAAATGAATGGACTAAAGAGCTAATAAGTATAGGCGTTGTTCGTTGAGGATTTCGATCCTTAGAATGATAAACTAAAGTGCTAATAAGTATAGGTGTTGTTCTTTGAGGATTTCGATCCTTAGAATGATAAATTTCTAAATAATGGGAGAAAGGATCATGATAGCAGGGAGGATTAAGCGAATGACCATATTGGTGGAACGATATGAAGAGTGTCATTGCAGAGTACGTTGAACATTTGAGACCGGTAGGAACACTTCAGTTGCTAATCGTGCCCAATGGGACGAGATAGCAATGGATTTGTTAATAAGATTACCCTGGGTACCATCTAGAGATGATACTATTTGGGTAATAGTGATTAATTGTTAAGGATCACCCATTTCATTCTAATAAAGGTTTAGGATTTGATGTATAAGCTAGTAGGGTTGTATGTTCAAAACGTAGTGCAAATGCATGGGGTGCCAACCACTATTGTATCAGACCATGATTCTAGATTTACTTCAAGTTTTTGGTAGAGCTTGCAGTTGAAGGTGGGTATGGAGCTGAAATTTAGTATTGCATTTCACCCTCCAGCCAACGACCAGTCAGATAGGACTATCCAGATTCTAGCAGACATGTTGCAGAAATGCGAATTGGACTTCAAACGCATTTGGATTTAGTATATGCCTTTGATTGACTTCGCCCACAACGATAGTTATCACACAACTATTGGGATGCCAACCTATGAAGCACATTACAGATAGAAGTGTTAGTCACCACTATATTGGAACAATGTTGGCGAGAGACAACTATTGGGGTTGAAAATGATCCAAGATACTAGGGACAAGGCAATCCTTATCAGATAAATGAAGGTAGTAGCTAAGAGTTAGCAAAAGAGCTATGCCGACAATTGGAGAGGAAAGTTAGAATTTGAGGTAGGGGATCGAGTATTCCCGATGAAAGTTGTGATGAGGTTTGGAAAGAAGGGCAAGCTGAACCCTCGCTTTATCAGACCTTCTGAGATAAACAAAAGGGTAGGCAAGTTAGCTTACCAAGTTGCTCTACCATCAAACCTTGCAGGTATGCACGCCGTCTTCCATGTTTGGATGAAAATGAAATTTATCCCCAATCCAAACCTTGTGGCGGAGTACGAGCCATTGGGGATTCAGGAAGGAATGACCTACAAGGAGATGCCTATTCGGATTCTGGATCGCAAGGAGCAAGTGTTGCGCACCAAGAAGATTCCTAGCATCAAGGTGTTGTGGCACAACCTCAACCCTTTGTGTGTGCATGAATGGTTATAAATACACCATTTACGACCTTAGCCTCTATTTTTGTCATTTCTTCAGCTGAGGGAGCCTAGTTAGAGTGTGAGAGAGCTGGAGTGAGAGAGAAGAGGTTATTCTTGAAGTTTTGACTTCAAGAGAGGTAAACCTTGCTCATATCTCGATTTTTATGATGTTAGTAGCATATTGTCTTCATGTTCATTTATTGTTATGTCTTATTCTTGTAGCTTAGCCTCTAATTAGTAGATTCAAGCTTTGTTTAAGTTTGCTTTAGATGGTTTTGATGATAGATTAATGATTTAATGGTCATAGATGAACTTTGTTGTGATTGGTCATAATATTTGTGATTATGACAATGTAAGTTATAACATTAGAGCCATAGAATGGGTTGACGTTTAGTTAAGACTTTTGGTTGAAAATGGTTTATGCCAGGCTCTAAACGTTCAACACCCTTTTTGGCCGAGCATTCGAAACTTCCTACTGAATGATCAAAGTCAGGCAATGAGTCTATTTTAACATAGTCTAGGGTTTAGAATCTGTTTTGCTTAAGATCGAAGACTGATATTAGATCATTTCTCAGATTTCGAGGTTCGTTGATACCAGAAAGATTATACAGAGGAATCTTACGACCAAGGTGAGTAAAACCCACATGGATGCTTGTTATTTCAATTCTTCATGGCATGATCATTTTATGTAGCAAACGTGCATGGTTACAACTCACATGAAATACATTTTAGAATGATGTTAACTCCACTTTTGTAAAAATGATTGATGAATAATGAAACAATGAAATATTTGGTTTTTTGTAAAAGACAATGGATAATTGCATCATATGACATGGTACACCATGTACGGGATAACGACCCTATCCTATGGATCAAAGAGATTTGTTTTCATAAATGGGGAATAAAAGCAGGAGTCCAATTTAGCAGTCTAAGGAGAACTGTAAGTATAATTACTTATGAGACTTGATACTTATTTTTAATATATGTTTTATAATTGAATCTTATAATTTTTTGAAATAGTATGGCTATGTGCTTCCGATAGTTTCATATGTTTAAATATGTTTTATTTATAATGATTTATGAATTAAAATGTGTAATGTCCCCAAAATTAGGTTATCATTTTACTTAACTTAGAGAGTTATTGGCAGTACCTCTAGAACAATTAACTACTAATTGCCTAGTAGAACCACCCTTTATAGACTAATTAGAGTGAAAGAAAAGCGGAAAACAGAAGAATATGAAATCTGAGAATCTAAAAGTAATTAAACCTCAAATAACACTATCAACAAATGTAGACCGAAAGTTATCCAAAATTGATTCCAATCTAAACAAACTTGATACTAAGGGACGTTTACTTGGCGTCTTCATCCTTGCGAACTTCTCAACTCTAACTAAGGTCAACTTGATAATTACCGACACACAAAGAAATTTCGAGATAAGGGAGAGCATTGAGTAAGTCTATGACTTAGTAAATAAATAATTACAATACTGATTATGAAATGAGTCTTAAGTATCAACTTTTATTTGTGGAATCATAAACATAAGTCTTTTTGCAAAAACTAGCGTGTATTGCCCCCATTACTATGCTCTCATTAAAAGGTCATGGTTTGTTTTGAAAATATTTACGGAGGCATAATTCCAATGACAATACTTATAGTTTATTGTAGGGGAAAATCATGATAAAAATATATTTGTATACGTATATGTTATAGTTCATCCCATATAGTTTACCCAAGATGTTAACCCATTCCCGGCAGGGTTTGCGTTGTCCCGAAGGACTTGTAATACAACATTGATGCCCTGAATATGTATGCATACCACCATATACTAGCAGCCCAACCGAGTTCGACCTCGGGTGCCCACGCTACTAGAGGTGTACAAACGGTTATAACCGGCGGTTATTGGCTAAAACCGCTAACCGCCTAGGTGGAGGCGGTTATTTTTATAACCGCCAGTTAGCGGTTATTGCCTTAATAACTGACGGTTTTAAATCCACTTTTGAATTCCAGTTTTGGGTCGGGTTTACACCCGTTTTGGGCCAGGTTTACACTGGTTTTGGGTTAGTTTTTGTACAGAATTTAATTTTTTCAAAAAAAAAATTGATACTTTTTGGACCTTTTCTCCTTTGGTACAAAATTAACAAATCTAAATACAAAATTACAAATCCAAAAGACAAAGGCACAAACAAATAACCATATAACCAAATCCAAATCTAATTTTACAAATCCAAAAAACCAAATTCAAAACCAAAAAATTACAAATCCAAATAACCACATAGGCATATACCGCAAATTCTAAAACCAAACAAATCCACATACTCCAAAACACAAAGGCACAAACAAATAACCATATAACCAAATCCAAATAACCAAATTCAAAACCAAAAAATTACAAATCCAAATAACCACATAAGCACATACTCCAAATTCCAAAACCAAACAAATCCACATACTCCAAATTTCAAAACAAAAAGGCACAAACAAATAATCATATAACTAAATACAAATCTAATTTGACAAATCCAAATAACCAAATTCAAAACCAAAAAATTAAAAATTCAAATAACCACATAGGCACATACTCCAAATTCCAAAACCAAACAAATCCAAATAACCAATTACTCCAAGACATTACAAATCCAAAATCCAAAAATTACAAATCCAAAGATAGTCACTAATGGTCACCTACGTCCACAATATATTCCTCTTTCTATCACAAGGGTGAACTCCCTACAATCAAAGATATAAAAAGTTACAAACAAAAATAGCTCTAGAGGTCAATACAAACCTACATCCAAAATTCCAAATAACCAAAACCAAAACATTACAATCAAATTAATCAATAAACCTTCGATACTAACATCCTTCTAGACAAAGTCCAAGAATGCTTCGGTCCTTGATTGAGCGCCATCTACAAAAGAATAAGCTTTAGTTAATTGAAAAGTAAGTTTCAAAAATAGTAATTGCACAAATGAAAAGTTACAACTAATTTACAAACATTTACCTTCTTCATCAAAGCTTTCCACAAATTCCTTCAACTCCTGAATGTCAATTGGAGTATTCCTTATCCAATTTTGTGTGCAAACCAACGCCTCAACGGTAAGTGGAGACAATGTACTCCTAAAGGGATCCAATATATGTCCCCCAGTGCTAAAGGCGAACTCAGAGGCAACAGTGGAAATTGGCATAGCCAATACATCAAGGGCTATCGCTGCAATAATAGGATATTTAGGTGCATTAATCTTTCACCAACCTAAAAGATCAAAGTCCTTCATTGCTGCTTCACACCCATCCAACAAATACCTATCCACCTCCGACTTACACTCCAAATCATTCTCTTCCTCAAGGTGTTGGGAGATGAGATTATGAATTTTATCCACTGCACTATCTGTGTCATCAACAACAACATTCAAGTTAGTATTATATGCACTTCTTGAAGTCGCATTAAATTCAGACACCGCAATCCCTTGAAACTTACTATATTGCTCAATCAAACGATCCAAAAGCTCTCTCACCCTTTTCTCTATTTTATCCGCCCATATTGGCCCATTGCACCTTTTCAACTACCACACCAAAATCTTCATCTTGTAGCACGGGTCAACAACAAAAGCAATATATAACATCAAGTTCATCTTATCCATACTCCCCCAGTACTTCTTGTTAGTATTTTTATTGGCTACATTCTGGATAAAACAAAAACACTTTATGTAATGGTTGCGTTTTAACATGACAGTCGGTTTTCAAATTGGAATCTTCATACATAGAGACATTTACTGCTCACAAGCTTTTAGAAGATATCCATGAAGTGTCCATTGCAAAAACCAAGACAAAACAGTCGGTTCCTGTGAAACCGTCTGGACGGGCCATTGAAGGCGTTCGGACGCCCTGCAGTGTCTTACAGATAAACATTGAAAGACGTCTGGACGTCAGAGCAACACCATCCGGACGCTCGGTCAATCAGTATTCAACAAGGAGTTTGTTTTTAGAAATCGACATTGTTTGGGAAGTCTCTGCAATATGTCCGGACGACTCGGCATCACGTCCGAACGATGTTCAGTATTTGCAGACCGTCCAGATGACTTGGCAACATGTCCGGACGATATCTAATAGTTCAGATTAACTCCAGGTTTCCCTTCGAACGCGGAAAGGATATTAGTGAAGATCGTTCGGACGCTCGATCAAGCCGACCGGACGCAAACCTGATAAGGATTGAATTGCACAGTTTCTGAAGGATATCACAGAAATCTGTCCGGACGTGGCAAATTTTCTTCTGGACGCTCGACAGACAGAGTCCGAATCTCAGCAGTTTTTGAGGTCTCTTGAAGCCTATAAATAGGGGGCTCTAGGTCTGTGTTTTGTACAGAATTCGGTGGTGAATTTCATAGTGCTTTGAGAGGGTGTTTAGGGAGAATCGAAGATCTGCTAGCTCTCAAGCCAGTGCCAGTGTGTGCTCAAGTGTTCGTGTAAAGTCTATCTTAGGGGTCAGCCCTAAGGTAAAGGAATCTATCAAAAACCTCTTCAGGTGGAAGATCTGGTTGGGAAGCGTTCGTGTTGGGCTACACGTCAGAGTTAAAGGTATGACTATTGCATGGGGTTATGTGAGTACGAGTGTCTTGTAACTAGCTTTGTTTTTGGATAGTGGATTTCCTGGGTTTGGCTACCCCGGAGTGGTTTTTTCTATTCATAGAGTTTTCACTTCGTAACAAATATCTTGTGTCATTTAAATTCTGCATTTAAGATATTTGTTTGCACACAAACACACACTTGGTTTAAATTAGAAGTCAATAAATTATTTTTAATTGGTATCAGAGCTTGGTACACTCTGTTTTTAGATTTATTTCTTGAGTGTATCCTTTTGACTTCTATTTTTGATTATTATGTCTCAAAATCTTAATTCTGTTCTGTCCTTTGATGGAACAAACTATGGCTATTGGAAAGCTTGAATGCACTTCTTTTTAAAATCTATTGACGTTTGGAAAATTGTTGAAATTGGTTGGATTAAACCAGAAGAAACAGACGAAATTACTGTTGTTTAAACAAGTGCAAGGCTGTCCAATGATAAAGCCCTCCATGCACTATGTCAAGTACTTTCCCCATATGAATTCGCAAGAATTTCAAATTGTGAAATTGCTAAAGATGCATGGCAAATTCTAGAAATAACATATGAAGGCACAAAAGTAGTAAAATCTGCCAAACTTCAAATGTTGATTTCTAAATTTGAAGAAATGAAGATGCTTGAAGATGAGACATTCGGAGAGTTCTACACTAAGATTAGCAACCTAAGAAACTCGATGGTGAGTCTTGGGAAGCAAATCTCGGATGTAAAACTTATCCGAAAGATACTAAGATCTTTGCCTGAGCATTTCAGGATTAAGGTGACAACACTAGAAGAAAGCAAAGATCTGGAGGAGATAAAGATTGAAGAGCTGGTAGGATCTCTTCAGACATACGAATACTCCTTACCTCTGGTCAGAAAGGCAAAGACAATTGCCCTCAAAGCATCTAAGGCATCCAAGAAGAAATCCGTAGTCTCATCTGACGAAGACTCGGATGTTGATGAAGATGCAGTGGCAATGTTAGCCAAGAACTTCGAGCGCTTTATGAAGAATAATAAATTCAAGAAGAAGTTCTCTGACAGATTGAGAAAGGCTCCTCACACAACTGATACAGAAGAAGCAGAAAAGAAAGATTCGGGGGGTCCCCAGTGCTTCGAATGTTCAGGTTTTGGGCACATCAGGACTGAATGTGCACATCTGAAGAAACAAAGAGGGAAAGCCTTTAATGCAACTCTCAGCGATGAGTCTGAGAAAGAAGAAGAAACTCTTGAGGAAGAAAAATTCCGGGCCTTCATGGCCCCATATGAAGATAAGGAGGATTCTCAGTCCTACTACTCTGAGAATAGTGAAGAAGAAGATATGCAGTCAGCCTATCAACTTTAATATGTAGAGTTTCTAAAGCTGAGGGAGAAATACAAGCAGCAGGTACTAGAGCTGATCAGTCTCAGAACTGAAAAGACCTCTATGCTCATAAAGATCAATGAGTTAGAAGAGAGGCTATTAGAGACACAGTTACAACTGGAGAGAGTCTCAGACCAGAAGCTCACTCACATGCTCTCCATTCAGAAGTGCCCAACTGACAAGACCGGACTCGGGTATGTTCCTACTTCTGATACTCCTTCTACTTCCAAGACCATTTTTGTGAAGCCAGTTATTCCCGATACTCCACCCCCAAAAGTGGATAAGGGAAAAGCTGTAATGGAAACGGGAGTTCGTTTCATCCCCCAGCCTCCTACCAAGCTTCCTCCTGCCAAGCTTCCTACAAGAAGAAAGCTTCTCACATGCCATCACTGTGATGAGCCAGGGCACATCAGACCTAACTGCCCACATCGGCAAGTTCAAAGGAAGAAAAAATGGCAGGCTTCTAAAACTCCCATGTGTCACCAATGTGGAGTTAGCAGTCATGTCAGACCAAGGTGTCCTCCACTAAAGCCTTCCAAGCATCCTAAATCACCACCCAAAAATCAAGTCCCAAAGCATTAGCAGCTGCAGAAGCCTACTCAAGCGAAAAAAAAAACTTGGGTCCCCAAGAAGACTGTAGAAAGGGAAATCTCCGGTGAAGGAACACCTTCCGCCAGTTCCTTCATGGAAGATCTAGTCAGATTTCTGGCATTACAGCTAAAAAATGAAGGACAAGACAAGGACGAGGACACCCACTCCCCGAGAGGGAGCAGACCTACATAGTAGGTAAGGTCACACATGCCTAGGATTTTGGTTCCTAAATCCTAGAGCATGACAGGTACACTTGCAGAGTTTACTTTATTTTGTCATCTTTTAAAATACTTTGCATGTTGTTTTGGAACCATCCTTTCTATCCCTATATTCCCTCTTGAGTTGTCTTGAGAAAATTCTGCATGTATTAAATAGGGATGATAGTAAAAGCATGTCAAGTGGCAGTTTTTCTATCTTGTTTCTTTCAAACCTCTCTCCCTGAAGTCAGGTTTGTTTACCGTACATGCTAGGTTAACTCTACTCTTTCTTTTGAAAGCATGTTTGGTTTTTATAAAAAAAAAAATAAAAAAAAAGGAGGGGGGGTTATCAGGATGCAAAGGTATTTTGGTTTGTAACTTCCAGATATCTTATGTACGATTAACTGATGTCTCAGTTTCTGATGCATTTATTCATTTGGCGTTATATAACTAAGGGGTTTTTTTATCTACGAAGTTTTCCAGTGGCATCCATTCTAGATAGTTGCTTTTCTCTTGCGATGAAAAATGTGCACTATCCAAGGCTCCCCTAAGGTAATTGTGTCTTTCCTCTGACTTGTAGCTTCTGGATTTTTTGAATGGGAGAGATTTTTGCCAAGATGGTCAAATTGACCAACTCGCTAGTTGAACCTAGAACCCATAAACTCTAGCATTCTTTCTAGGTTGCAGCACCAAGTGATAAAAGGCATTCAAAACTGAATAATCATGGATAAATAAAAAGATCCACTACTTATGCTAAATCAGTTCTTGATCTTGTCCCTACAGAAACAGTCAGTGACCATATCATTGCGAAAATAGACGGTCACTAAAGGACATAGTAAAAGCAAAGTGTTGTAGCTTAGGGGGAGTGTATCAGATGAGGGTAACTAGGCCCTAGCATTATAAGGTTTGACTTTTGACTGATCTAACAATGTTTTTCTCTCTTAGAAAATCCAGGTGTTTTAAGTCATATCAGTGAATTTCATACCTTATTGAGAAAGCCTTCACACAAACACGCATTGCTTGAGTTAAGTTTTCTATTGAAAAATATTCTTCCGCAAGGAATTTTTTGTGGTGATTAAAACATAACTCTCAATTATATCTTGGATTTTTTTATAAATGCTAATTGAACTAAGATATCAATGTTATATACATGCGTGCTCTGGAATTTATTTTGGAAATATTTTTCTGCTCTTTTTCCTCTCTTTTTCAGATTTTTTGTGTGAAGCGTCCGGACGGTATGCTTTGGGACGTTCGGACGGTATTTTTGGTGTCCGGACGATACGGTTGATTCGTCCGGATGGTTATTCTTCTTGTCCAGACGACCGTGTTTTTGCGACCTCTACGTGGCACTACATCCGAACGCCACTTAAGTTCCGTCCGGACGGTGAACCCTGTAGGGTTAAATCGCTTTCTCCCCCCGCCGTAGCTCACTTTTTGGGCTCCTTTTGTGTTTTTTTGTCGTCTTGTGCGTTTTTCTAGTACTTTTTATGCCTAGTTCTCACGTGCACGTGTCGTCTTTTGATTTTATCTCCACCCCAGGTATATTCTTACTCTTTTACTACCTTATTTTAAGTTTTCTTGCTTAAAATAGGTTGTTTTTAGGTGTTTACTATTTTGAGTTTAATATGTATTGTTTTCTCACAATATACTATTAGTTGGTTTGAGATTATGTCTATTTGGTTCTTTATATGTTTGGGTTGTGTTTTCTTGATGATGTAAATTTTTGGATAGTCCATTTTACAGCCATTATAATGCCCAAAATTTTTTGGACTAACTGAAATTAATGTTTTCATGGATTTGTGTCTGTGATTTTTTTTTTTTTTTTGTGTCCAGAAATTATGTCTTCAGACAACTCTCCTCCCCGAGTCAGACAAAGAATTGAGGAATCAGTTGCTGACTGATTGCATCGTATGCAATCACGATAGGTCCTATCTGAGCGAAATCTTCTCCGCGCAGATCTGAGAGACCCCGTTCTGCTACCTATTGGTCAGATGCTCCTGGAGAACAAGTGGGAGTACCTTTACAATTGTGCCTGCCAGGCCTTTCCCAGACTGGTGCGGTAGTTTTATGGCCATATGATTGTCACTAAGGATGATGATCGTGGACTGATCATGCAGACTATGGTCAGATGCCAGACTATTCTGATAGACCCCCAGCTTATCAGTTCTGTGATCGGGGTCCCTGTTCTGCCAGTCTCCGGAGCTCCGTTTCCTGATGAGGCTCCGAGCATTGATTTTCTCCATGACTTCTTTGGGACGAGACCACAGCGTGAGGACAAGTCCCACTCTCAGATCAACATCTGTGCCTTTGCTCCTATGCACCGATTTTTAGCAAAAATTGTGGTGACAAACATCTGACCTCAAGCTCGGCGGAGTGAGCTTACCCTCAAGAAGGCCACCCTTGTATATGCCATTGTGATGCGGACTCCAGTTTACCTGTGCAAGCATATCTTGCACACTATGCTCGAGGTTCACGATGAGAAGAACACGAGTCTGTCATTTGGGTGTCTGATCACTCAAATCTGCCTCCAGGTCGTGCCAAACATTTCAGACTCGAAGCCCCGCTCACGGATTCCAGATCCACTTGGCATCTAGACTCTCATGAAGTCTACTGCCCAGTTGCTGCACGAGGCTCAAGGCGATGTTCCTCAGCCTCCATCAGATCTCCCCAGAACAGCCGCATCATCATCATCTCAGGCTGTGCCTCCTTCTTTTGACATTGAGGCTGCTTTTGCACTGCTCATGACTTCCATGTCAGCTCTTCAGCGGGAAGTCAATCTTATCGGGGAGTGTATCGAGCAGAGCCAGATCGACATTAGAGAATGCCTGAAATATCATCATCCCAAGCTGAATGATGATGATGATTGAGTGTTTATGTTTTTTTTTTTTTTTTTTTGTTCTTGTCTAATTTTCAGAACATTTTTAAATTTATGTTGACACTTTGTGTACTGCTTAAACACTTATGGTTTTAATTTCATACTATGTTACCCTTTGTCATTGTGTGACAAAAAGGGGGAGTATTTTTTTTGATTGTATTTGGTGTTTAGACCAGAAATGTATTTTCAAACCGGTCAAGTGTTTTTGTCCCAGAATGGCCAAAGTGGGAGTTTGTTAGTATTTTTATTGGCTACATTCTAGATAAAACAAAAACACTTTATGTAATGGTTGCGTTTTAACAGGACAGTCGGTTTTCAAATTGGAATCTTCATACATAGAGACATTTACTGCTCAGAAGCTTCTAGAAGATACCCATGAAGTGTCCATTGCAAAAACCAAGACAAAACAGTCGGTTCCTGTGAAACCGTCCAGACGGGCCTTTGAAGGCGTCCGGACGCCCCGCAGTGTCTTACAGATAAACATTGAAGACGTCTGGACGTCAGAGCAACACCGTCCGGACGCTCGGTCAATCAGTATTCAACAAGGAGTCTGTTTTCAGAAATCGACACTATTTGGGAAGTCTCTATAATACGTCCGGACGACTCGGCAACACGTCCGGACGATGTTCAGTATTTGCAGACCATCCGGACGACTTGGCAACACGTCTGGACGATATCCAATAGTTCAAATTAACTCCAAGTTTCCGTTAGAACGCGGAAAGGATTTTAGTGAAGACCGTTCGGACGCTGGTTCAAGTCGTCCGGACGTAAACCTGATAAGGATTGAATTGCGCTGTTTCTGAAGGATATCACAGAATTCCGTCCGGACGTGGCAAATTTTCGTCCGAATGCTTGACAGACAGAGTCCGAATCTCAGCAGTTTTTAAGGTCTCTTGAAGCCTATAAATAGGGGGCTCTAGGTCTTTGTTTTGTATAGAATTCGGTGGTGAATTCCATAGTGCTTTGAGAGGGTGTTTAGGGAGAATCGAAGATCTGCTAGCTCTCAAGCCAGTGCCAGTGTGTGCTCAAGTGTTTGTGTGAAGTCTATCTTAGGGGTCGGCCCTAAGGTAAAGGAATCCATCAAAAACTCCTTCAGGTGGAAGATCTGGTTGGGAAGCGTTCGTGTTGGGCTACACGTCAGAGTTAAAGGTATGACTACTGCATAGGGTTATGTGAGTATGAGTGTCTTGTAACTAGCTTTGTTTTTGATAGTGGATTTTCTGGGTTTGGCTGCCCTGGAGTGGTTTTTTCTCTTCATAGAGTTTTCACTTCGAAACAAATATCTTGTCTCATTTAAATTCCGCATTTAAGATATTTGTTTGCACATAAACACACACTTGGTTTAAATTAGAAGTCAATAAATTATTTTCACTTCTCATACTTACTTCTTATATTGATGGCCACGACACTCATGATGTGATTAGAACTGAGACACCCATCATTCAAGGCATCTTGAATGATACAATGCTGTATGAAAAATAAACTGACAGTGACATAATTTGAACCAGATATTATCAATGTGGCATCATAAAAAGTTTTCAAATACTTCACAAATGCCCTAGCATTTTCCCTATCAAGATATCCAGGAACAACTAACTGACTATCCTCCTCCCCCAGTACTTCAAATGCTCTTTGGTACTTTCCAGCAATGCTCAATATTAAGTATGTTGAATTCCATCTAGTAGGAACATCGAGCACACCACCTTATTACTTTGAATATCTAGTTGTTCTATACATCTCTTAAACCTTGCCATCCTTGCCGATGAAGCCCTTACAAATCTCACTACATTTCTAACATTACAAATAGAGTCCTTTAACTCTTTCAAACCATCATTTACTACAAGATTCAAAATATGAGCAACACATCGCATGTGAAGAAACTCACCCCCCAAAACAGTTGAATTCTTTTCCTTTATCCTCTTTCTCACATAATCAATATCTACATCATTAGACGAGGCATTATCAACTGTAATTGTGAAGATATTATGAATCCCTTAATCTTGCATTGCACTATCCAACACTTTTCCAATGGTCTCACCCTTATGATTGGGAACTAGGCAAAGCTTCACGATTTTCTTATGCAATACCCAATCACAATCTATAAAATGAGCAGTAACACACATGTAATTCAAATTTTGTATGGATGTCCATGTATCAGTACTGAGGCAAATCCTTTGACCGCTCATCAAAGCCTTCAAATGAAGCTTCTCTTCCCCATATAATTTCAAACAATCTCTTTGTATAGTAACATGACTAGGCATATTGAACCTAGGTTCCAATCCATTAACAAATAACGTAAACCCCTCACTCTCTACATGACTAAAAGGCAACTCACATAAGATGAGATACTGAACAAGCAAACGCCTTACACGGTCTAGATCATACTTCACATATCGTAGTTGGGGGCGACTAGTGCTTTCTACCGCCTTCTTAAATGACATCTGCAACAAAGATAGATTTTTGGCAAGTTTTGGTTTTCTGAGTGGAGAGTTTGCATAGTTAAAGGTAAGGTGGGTCATCATGGGTGAAGTGCCTTGTCTTCGATGGTGACTCCCTATCAATCTATTGCAATAATTGCAACTAGCTTTAGGGTTCTCCTTATCAACTGGTTCCACATTTTTAAAGTGGTCCCATACAATAAACTGATTAACATGTGGTTTTTTGGATGAGTAATGATTCACTACCACCTAAATATACAACTTTTCACCACCTTGTCTATGTGGCAAGGTGGTCCCTTACTAACTTTAGAGTTTTTTTATTTTTAAAAAATAAAATAAAGTGGGGGACCACCTTGCCACATAGACAAGGTGGTGAAAAGTTGTATATTTAGGTGGTAAAGAATCATTTCTCTTTTTGGATTGTGTGGGTTTTTGAGTATTTATGGAGGAAGGTGTTCTGGGACTATCCTCATCCATAATAACAGGGGCAGGGCTACCCATGAGAGTCGAAGTAGTACCAATTGTACCAAGTGTACCACTATTAGCGTCCTCCATCTGTTATTAAATAAATGATAAGAAAAAACGATAAATTATATAGCAAACTTGCAAAGTCACAAGACTCACAAACTTTTTTGAACTTTTAGCCATCAACAACAAAGAAAATTTGAAACAACAATAACAACAATAGATTCAACACCTCAAAATTCATCAAATTGAAACCGAACACTGCATACAAAAAAAAAAAAAAAAAAAAAAAAAAAAAAAAAAAACCCAGAAGACGCAAGAACAAATATCTCTACATTTAATGACATTTTCCTAAGCAACCGAACGGTTAGATAAACACTTCCAGTGGCAAGCAAACAGATGAAAACAAGACATAACTCTCAATGTCTCACAATAGTCAAACTTTACTTTCCCCACATTTTCCCAACAACCAAACACAACATAACAAAAAACAAAATAAAAAAATCTACGAAAATATGTAGAGCAAACAAAAACACAAGCACGAACCTGTATGAAATCTATGTTGGCTATGTAGCAAAACCGCGAGCATTCATGAACCTACAGAGAAATCATAGCCTTTTAGACATTAAAAGGAAGATGAACCGATGAATATTGTTTTAGTGTTTGTTCAGAAATGCAATAAGATATAAAATGAAACCCTAAATGAAAAATCAAAACCCATAATTAAAAATCAAAACACTAAAACAAACAAAAATCGCACACAATGAAAGAATGGAGAAGCTTACAGTGTAGCGGCGGTGGAGATGAACGACGGCGTTGACAAGATGCGGAGATGGCCGGAGAAGTTCGGACTCTAAATGGTTCTGGTCGTTTGGTCCGCTGGAGAGTGGAGCACTGAAGGCAAGACGAGCGGCGGTTTTGCAAATGAAATTATGAAAGAATGAAAGTTTGAAAGTGTGAAACCCTAAACCTAAAGATGCATATATATATATATATATATATATATATATATATATATATATATATATATATATATATATATATATATATATATATATATATATATAAGCGGTTATAACTGCTTTTCTCTAAACCTTATAACCGCTAACCGCTAACCGCCTAGGCGGTTAGTAGCTATTTATAACCGTTTTCGAAAGCGGTGCGGTTAGCGGTTATAACTGCTCCGTTTGTACACCCCTACACGCTACTAGCAAATCCATGAAAAATTGACTTCTAAGTGTGTGTGTGCACAAAGTGTTAACAAAATAATAACAGTGCGGAATTTAAAAAACACAAGAATTTTTGTTAACGAAGTGAAAAATTCAATATGAGAAAAACCACTCCAGGGCAGCCAAACCCAGGATATCCACTATTCAGAAGACAAGACTAGTTACAAAGTAGTAGCACTCACATACCCTTGATGCAATGGTCGTACCTTGCACTCTAACGTGTAACCCAACACGAAAGCCTCCCAACTAGGTTTCCTACCTAAAAGGAGTCTTCAATGGAATCCTTTACCTTGGGGCCAACCCCTAAAATAAACTTCAGATTAAGCACAGCAACAGCACACACAGCAACGGCTTGAGAGAGATCAACTCAGCTCAATAATCTCACAATATAGCTCTCTATGTACTAATGGAATTCAATACCGAATTCTTGTTGTTCTCAAGCCTACAGACCTCTATTTATAGGATGATGGTTCAAATAAGCGTCTAGCTTGATAAAAACTAGGTGCCGTCCGGACAGTAGTCATGGCCCATTCGAACGGAAAACTGTGCGATCAATTGTTAGAGAATTTGCTGAAATTCTTTCCTGTTTTTGAGCCACGTCCAGACGGTGTTGCCCTGTCCTCCGGATGGTCGCACGTCCGCTGCAAGTAATTTTCATATAAAAGCTTCGTGCATCTGGACCAAGGGGATGATCGTCCGGACGGTTGATTTGATGTACGCAATTTCTATATCTGATGCACGCGCATCCGAAACATGATGACCGTCGTCCTGACGTCTGGATTTGAATTGCGATACTTGCCTTATGGATGAGAGCGTCCGGACGAGAATCCACGACTTCCGGACGGCTGTAGCAATCTTCCCATAGGTGTGCTTTGGAAAGAAATCCTGAAGCTTGTCGAACACTGAGAGTCATCCGGACGTGCTGCTGAAACATCCGGACGGATGCAAGCTAGAGCAGTTCGAAACTTCTCGACATAGTGGAAGGTCCAGATGGATGATGCTTTAGACAGATGGGCATCCGGACGGTATGATACGTTGTCCGGACGGCTAACATGGAACCGAATTTTCTGACTTGTAAATTGTGCAGAATCTTCTGGAAGCACTTCTGAATAGCGGAATCCCTGTTAGAAAGCATCATTACATAGAAGTGATTTTGTCCAACAGAATGTGGCCAATGACAAACTAACAAACTCCTCCTTTGGCCATTTTGGGACAAAAATCACTTGACCGGTTTAAAAATACAATCCTGGTCCAAATCAAAAATTACTCCCCCTAAAGGTCTCAGAAAGACCAGGGTAAACAGAGTAATAAAATATCCAAGAGTTTAAATAAGTGTAGCAAAATCAAAAAGATAACACAAATGTCTCAAAAATAAACTACATCAAGAAAAGAAAAAATCAGGATGCATCAGCCATCAGTGCATCGTCCTCGTCATCACTGCTGGACGGGTGGTGGAACTTGAGACACTCCCGGAGATCAATATGATTTTGTTTCACACGGAGGTTGATTGAGTGAACCTCCTACTGCATGGCCAAGATGGATTGCTGCATGGATGATATGGAGAGCTGCATAGAACTCATGCCCCCTGAATAGCGGCCAATGCCTCCATAATCTGCGAATAGCTAACATCCGGCTGTGGTGGCGGAACAGTCTGAGAAGAAGATGCCACATCTGGAATGCCGACAGGAATAGGAGGAGGCGGGGGCACATCATCATCCTGCTCATCGTGTCGCAGCTGAGCATTTGACTTCATCAGAGTATGCTTGTTGAGGGCATCCTGGGTCTTCATCTTTGGCTCGCCAGCAATACTGATGCTTGGCCAACATGCGGTGAGGAGCGGATAAGGCATCGATCCTGATGGTGGTGGCGCGCTCTTCTCCCTGGGGAACAGCATGAAAGAATTCTTGAAGATCATCCAGAGAAGGAGGTATGACCACCTCATTATATGGGCTGCCAGGGATCTGGAGAACAGGGACTCCTATGAATTGACTGATGATCTGGGGATCAACAGTGATAATGCCCTCCAACAGTGGACTGAAGCACCAACCCGTGGTCATCATCCTGTACCACCTCAAGGTTGGTATAGAACAGCCTGACTAGCTTGGTGTACACAATGCAGGCACAGGAGTGTAGATATCCCCAATGATAAGTCTGGATAATGTCGTGGATACTATCCAGAGGAGCCACCATGATATCGGAACGGACCACATTCCTCTCGACAATGACTGGTCAGTCCATAATTTTGGCTCTGAGGGCTGCTCTATCTCCCTCTGTCCTCTGGCGGACCCTGCACAGTGGACTGCCTGCAGACATGATTCTGCAAAAAGAAACAACAAGATTTGCCAAGAATAATCCAAAGGAAATAATCTTGTTAGTGCACATAGAAAATCCGACATTATAACAGTAGTAAAAGGTACTGTTCCAAAAATTATAGATAGAAAATATCACAATACAGTCCACAATAATATCAAACCAGATAATCCCACACAACAGATATACTCTCAACAACATTCCCAAAATAATCAAAATTCTAACAGTTTAAACTAAACTTAAAAGAATAAAGTTAGAAGAATACTTGGAATGTGAGAGCTTTGCACAAAAAGACAAAAGAGAGCGAGATAATGCAAAAACTCGCGAGAAATCTCTCACTAGAAGCCAAAGGAGAGATTTTGTGGGGTAGAGAGAAAATACGGCGGCCATGTTTTATAGAGGCTGTGGGGTCCCTGTCCGGACGAATCATTAACCCCATCCGGACGAGCGTTGCCTTGTAAACATGCGGACAGGTCGCGCGCGTCCGGACGTGTAGCCTTACCGTCCGGCTGTTGGAGCCGCGGGCGTCCGGACGATTGAGCCACACCCATCCGGAGGCAAGAAGAGGCCATCTGGACGCTTCATACTGAAAAGACAGAAACTGAGGAAATATTTGCATAAATTAATTTTCCTAAGGTCAGCTTCAGAACACGCATGTATAATTGACTGATAAAACAATCAAATAGCATCTCAAAACCAAGCAGAGATATAAGAGAGAGTTCAGAGTTCAATCAGCACAAAGATTTTCCTGTAGATAGAAAATTTAAATAGACAACTCAACTCATGCAATGCGTGTGTGTGTGTGTGTGTGTGAAGACTTTTCCCACTAGGTATGACTTTCACTGATATGACAAAAAGCAACCAGATTTTCTAGAGAAGAGAGAAAATCAATGAAAGATTAGTCAAAAGTCAAACCTTATTCAGTACTAGGGCCTAGCCACCCTTATCTGATACACTCCCCCTAAGATGCAGCATTCAATTGTTTTACTTGTACCATGAAGGACAAGGTAAATATTTTCATTGCACCATGAAGTACAAGGCATATTGCAAATTTAGCACATAAGTAGAAAATATCCATATATAGCGCATAATTCATAATAGTAACTGCTTAATTCTTTTGATGCTGCAACCTAGAGAAAATGCCAGAGTTTTTAGGTTCTAGGTTCAACTAGCATTTGGTCAATTTGGTCATCTTATCACAAACCTATGCTCTTATCCAGAATTTCTAGAAACAAAAAGTCAGAGAAGGAAAGATGCACCTTTAGAGGAGTCTTGGATAATGTACATTTTTATCGCATGAGGAAAGAAGCTATCCAACTATTGCATATACAAGAAAAACACTTGGCAGATATAGTCATAAACTCTCAATCATATCTAAGCAAAGTAGATTAATGCATAAAGAATTGAGATATCAGGTGAAAACACATGCAATATCTGATATGCCAAGAAAAGGAAAAAATCCTGCAATTTCTCCCCATTTTTTTTTATTAAAAAAATGCCATATGGAAATGACATCATATGCAAAGCATGATCAAACCTGTGTAAGCTCATGATGCCAATACAGAAAAACAGTCGCTCGACATACTTTTTCTGTCTTCCCCAACAAGTACCTGCAATGCTCTCTTAAGAGAAATAGGGGGCAAAACAAAACTGGTTCAAATTGCATACAAAATATAACAAGTAAAAGTCAAGCAATCAAACCTGATGCCTTAGGATTATGAACCAAATCCTAGGCATGAACACCTTCTCCTGCTAGGTGCGTCCATTCCCCCTCATGGGGTGAATGTTATTCTTCTTCTTGACCCAAGCCTGCCTTCCAGTGGGTGGTTGCTGGCAGGACTTCATCTGCTGACCCATCCACTCCATCATGCTTTGCATCCAAATAGGTGGCTCTCTGTAGTATTGATCATCTTCCACCTTCTGCGACCTTTTAGAGTGCTTGGATTTGATCTTGGATTTGTCACTGTGATTGGCAGGTACAAATCGCTGCTGAGGTCGCTGATGCTGAGATGCCTGGTGCCAAGGTACATAAGACTAAGGGGCTTGATATTGAGGAGCTTAATGCCTTGGTGCTTGCCTCCATGGAGCTTGGTAAGGAGCCTGATACCATGGAGTCTGATTATGGGTCAGAGGTCTAGTGCCATGATTAGCTTGTTTGGGCACTTCTTTCTTGACCTTTGCTTTCTGTGCTTTCAGAAGGGAGCACTGAGCTCAGACATGCCCACTTAAGCCGCAGTGGTGACATATAGGAGATCTTCTGATGGAAGGGGGCTTCTGAGTGCCCGGAACATCTCCATTAAGCTTGTCCTTCCCTTTATCTTCAACAGTGGGGGGCAGGATCTGGGACTGCAGGCTTAACAAAGACAGTCCTAGAGGTAGAGGGAGTGTCAGTGGGAAGAGCTACATACCCGAGACCAGTCTTGTCGATTGGGCTTTTCTGAATTGATAGCATGTGAGTCAGCTTTTCATCAGTGACTCTCTCTAATTGGAGCTGTGTCTCTAGTAACTTCTCCTCTAGCTCTTGTATTTTTTGCAGCAAGGAACTCTTTTCAGTCTGTAAACTGTTCAGATCATGAAGGTGCTGCTTACGTCCTTCCCTCAGCTTTTCATACTCTACAAAGAGAGTTTTGTATGCCTCCTTGAGTTCATTCCCATTGTTGCTGTGTTCTGAGTAATAAGAATCCTCCTCTTCTACAAGTGGAGCCACAAAGGCTAGAAATTTTTCTAACTCAAGAGGTTCTTCTTCTTCTGACTCATCACTAAGAGTCACATTGTATGCCTTCCCTTTGCCCTTCTTAAGGTTCCCACAATCAGCTCGTATATGCCCAAATCCTGAGCACTTAAAGCATCTCGGACCTCTGGGATCTTTCTTCTTTGCTTTCTCAGGTTCAGCTTCTCTAGGAGCATTCTTCATCTTTTCAGAAAACTTCTTCTTGAATCAGTCATCTCTCATTAGTCTTATGAAATTTTTGGCCAGCATAGCCACAACTTTTTCTTCCTCCTCAGAGTCATCTTCAGATAAGGCTTCTACCTTTTTCTTGGAAGTCTTCAGGGCAATGGTCTTTAGCTTTTTGACCGGGGGCAAGGACAGCTCTTAAGTTTGAAGAGATCCCACCAACTCTTCAATTTTCATTTTTTCCAAATCTTTGCTCTCTTCAATTGTAGTCACCTTGATCCTGAAACGTTCAGGCAAAGATCTTAGAATTTTTCGGATGAGTTTTATATCCGAAACGGGCTTCCCAAGACTCACCATGGAGTTTCTTAGGTCACTCATTTTGGAGTAAAACTCTCTAAATGTCTCTTCTTCCAACATCTTAATTTCCTCAAATCTAGAAATCAACATTTGAAGTTTGGTAGAATTTACAAGTTTGGTGCATTCATATGTTGTTTCCAAGATTTGCCACGTTTCTTGAGCAGATTCTCAGTTTGAAATTTTTGCAAATTCAAATGGTGAAAGTGCTTGACATAGAGCATGGAGAGCTTTATCATTTGTGCGTTTTTCTGTGGGACTAGTTCAAGTGCTGCATTCGTTGGTTTAGTCCAACCAGTTTCAACAATACTCCAACAGTCAATAGATTTTAAAAAGAATCACATACGAGCTTTCCAATAACCATAGTTCATACCATCAAAGGCAGGAACAGTATTAAGAGTTTGAGACATTTTAGATAGAAGTCAAAGAAATAACACTCAAGAATTGAATCTTAACAGAGTGTACCAAGCTCTAATACCAATTGAAAAATTGACTTCTAAGTGTGTGTGTGTGCACAAAGTGTTAACAAAATAATAATAGTGCGGAATTTAAATAACACAAGAATTTTTGTTAACGAAGTGGAAAACTCAATATGAGAAAAACCACCCTGAGGCAGCCAAACCCAGGATATCCACTGTTCAGAAGACAAGACTAGTTACAAAGTAGTAGCACTCGTATACCCCTGATGCAGTGGTCGTACCTTGCACTCTAACGTGTAACCCAACACGAACGCCTTCCAACCAGGTCTCCTACCTGAAGGGGTCTTCAATGGAATCCTTTACCTTAGGGCCAACCCCTAAGATAGACTTCAGATTAAGCGCAGCAACAGCACACACAGCAACGGCTTTAGAGAGATCAACTCAGCTCAATAATCTCACAATATAGCTCTCTAAGCACTAATGGAATTCAATACCGAATTCTTGCTGTTCTCAAGCCTACGGACCTCTATTTATCGGCTAATGGTTCAAATAAGCGTCTGGCTTGATAAAAACTAGGCGCCGTTTAGACGGTAGTCATGGGCCGTCCGGACGGACAACTGTGCGATAAATTGTCCGAGAATTTAGTTGAAATTCTTTCCTGTTTTTGAGCCGCGTCCAGACGGTGTTGCCTTATTGTCCGGACGGTCGCACGTCCGCTGCAAGTAATTTCCATATAAAAGCTTCGCACGTCCAGACCAGGGGGATGATTGTCCGGATGGTTGATTTGATGCACGCAATTTCCATATCTGATGCACGCGCGTCCGGACCATGAGGACCGTCGTCCGAACGTCTGGATTTGAATTGCGATACTTGCCTTATGAATGAGCGCGTCCGGATGGGAATCCACGTCATTTGGACGGTTGCAGCAATCTTCCCATAACTGTGCTTTGGAAAGAAATCCTGAAGCTTGTCGAACACTGAGAGTCATCCGGACATGCTGCTGAAAAGTTCGGATGGATGCAAGCTGGAGCAGTTCGAAACTTCTCGACACAGTGGAAGGCCCCGACGGAAAGTTCTCGTCGTCTGGACGAATGATGCTTTAGACAGATGGGCGTCTGGACGGTATGACACGTCGTCCAGACGGCTGACAGGGAACCGAATTTTTTGACTTGTAACCGAATCTTCTGGAAGCACTTCTGAATAGCGGAATCCCTGTTAGAAAGCATCATTACATAGAAGTGATTTTGTCCAACAAAATGTGGCCAATTACAAACTAACAATCCGTAACTGTGACCACCATTCAAGCCGGTCAAAAAATAACCATTGGATCCAAGGCTCATCATAACACACTAGAAACATTTGACCATAAAGAATAACCCATATAATAGTAAGCCCATGGCCGTTTTACTACACGTACCGGTGTACCATGTCATACAATGCAATAATATAGTTCATATACTATTTTTATAAAATAATATACTCGTCTTTGAACAGTTATCAAATACTTAAGAAAATTTAACAGGCTTATAACGTATTGTTTAAGAAAAGTATATCAAGCTCAGTTAGCTGACACATCGCATCTATTATGAACTTGTTTTTTTAAGCATTTACTTACTTCGTCTGCACATCTGCACACCTAAGATTAATAACACTCTTTAATCTATAAATAAAACCCTATTTTTTGCATTTCTGGCACACTTCGAAGGTTCGGCAAGAAGGGTTTTCTTATTTGATTGGTTTTTCCTATTGGAAAATATTTCTCCAAGAACTCTTGCTGCATTTGCCCAAGAAATGACAATGTTTACTTCTAAGGACTTTAGCCAATGCTCGGATTTCTCCATAAGAGAAAATGGGAAGAGACGCATCCTTAAAACATCATTTGAAAAACCATGCATCTTTATGGTAGAGCAGATTTCTAGAAACTCGTCAAGGTGCTTATAAGGTTAGCATTATTAAGTTCATAAAAAGATGGTAGCATTTGAATGATGCTGGACTTAATTTCATAATTAGCTACCGTAACATTAGGCAGTTGAAGGCATGAAGGAGAAGTGTAAGTAGATGGGAGATAATGATCTCTCAGCAGGACCAGCCTTGTTTCTTCTTCAGCCATGGTTTCAGTGGAACGTTCTCTCAACACACTAGAGTTCCTTTCGATCTTACGTCGTCTAAGAGTACATTCAAGATCAAGGTTGCAAAGATTTAACGGTAGTCATAAAGAACAGCAACCAAATATAAACTAATTAAACACAACTCACAATGCACATACAACTATCACATGTACATAAATTTAAAAACTCACTGAAGGTCCAAAGATTTCAGCTTTGGAAAAGAATTTGTAGTAGTTATAGTTGCTGAGAAGTATCACTGGCCTGCTCTGGGCAAGTGCGCTCGAGCTCACCTAGGAAAGTGCTCGTGCGCAATGAGATTTGGGCTTGAGCATAGTATGCAGACTTAGTACACTTGAGCACTCTATGATATGTGCTCAATCCAATCCAAACAGTATTGAACCTGAACCAGAAGACCAAAAACAAAATAAAACAGAAACACACAAAAATACTAAAAAAAGAAAGAAAGAAAAGGGTCAAATTGGATTTAATCTTAGAAAAACTTAATAACACAACTGTTTAGCAATCTTCAGCAACGGCGCCAAAAATTGACGTGGTCGTTTGTGTAACGTTAATAGTAAATACCACTCGCAATAGTACGAATCATTATAGGATAGGACTATAGAGAGGGTGTCGAACCTCAAGAACTGCATTGGTTGTGTTATCAAGTCTTAATAAAATTTACTCTAACTTAACTCCACAAAAAAGTGATTTGTTGATTTTTTTTTTTTTTGAAAATAAGTGCTGAAACATAAATTGAAATATGCATACCATGCTCGAGATGAGAGATAAGCATTCAACAGGTCTACCTTTTGCGTGCTTGGTCACGAAGATCTGTCTCCAGGTCGTGCCAGATATCACTGATACAGAGCCCAAGGTGAGAGTTCAAGAACCACTTGGGAGTTAGACTCTCATGAAGTCAAATGCTCAGCTGCGACATAAAGGTCAAGGCAAAGCTCCATAGCCTACTCTAGTTTAGGTTGAGCTACCTACAGCAGCCTCCTCATCTCAGACTACTCCACTTCCTCCATTTTATGATGCTGGCTTTGCTCAGATTATGGATGCATTGAGTTCTCTTTAAAGAGAGGCCCGCACTATTGGTGTACGGAGTTGAGTAGTATCAGATTGACATCAAGGAGTGCATCAAGTACCATCATTCACATAATGATGATGATGATTGAGTGTTGTTGTCACTCATTTTTTATTGTGCTTTCTTGGCTCTTATTTGAGACTTTTTACTTTTATTCATGTGTAGTTGGATATTAGTAATTTTATAACTGTGGTTTTTCAATACTCTGTTTACTCTTTGTCCTTTGGAGACAAAAAGGAGGAGTATTTTTATTTTTGGACCGGGATTGTATTTTTAAACCGGTCAAGTATTTTTTGTCCCAGAATGGCCAAATGGGGAGTTTGTTAGTTTATTGGCTCAATTCTGTTGACAAAAACACTATATTGTAAGTTGTTGTTTTAACAGGGACGTCGTACTATTTCAAATTCTTCAAATATTCAGTGTTTATTTCTCTAATATGGAAAGGGCCTTATTATGACAAGTTTCAGTGTCACAAGCATCAAGAAGGCAATTTCAGAGTTCCAGGAAGATTCTGCTCAGTTTACAACTTAACAAAAGTCGGATCCCTTGTTTCCATTCGACGGACCAGAGACACGTCTGGACACTCATCTGTGTTCAAGAAAAGTCTACCAACTCAGCATACATCCATCCGGACGACAAGGCAACACCGTTCAGACGCTTTTCAGTGTTTGAGAAGAATCCAGATTTCCTTTACAGACACAAATCGGGAAGACAGCTTGCAACCGTCCAGACGTTAGGGCAACATCATCCGGACACGGCTTTAATAAAGAAAGCTTGAAGTGCGTTGTAGAAATGCGGTTGCAGATTTTCGTCCAGATGCTTTTAGCCTACGTCCGGATGCGGTTAGAGAAATCCGAATCAGACTTGATTTACGTCTTCTAAAACCTATAAATAGAGGCCTCTAGGCATGTATTATTTACATAATTCATTATTGAATTCTCTTGAGCTTAAAGAGGGTGTTTAGGTAGAAATTGTGAAGATTTGCTAGCTCTCTAAGAGTTATCCAATGTGTGACTTGATCGTGTGAAATCGAGCTTAGGGAGAAGCCATAAGCTAAAGGAATCCATTGAAGACCCTTCAGGTAGGAGACCTGGTTAGGAAGCGTTCGTGTATAGGTACACGTCAAAAGTGCAAGGTACGATTCCTGCATCATGGGTATGTGAGTGTTACTGGTTTGTTACTAGCTTTGTCTTCTGAATAGTGGAATTCCTGGGTTTGGCTGCCCTGGAGTGGTCTTTCTCTTAATAGAGTTTCCACTTCGTTAACAAAATATTTTTCTTCTTTAAATTCCACATTTAAGATATTTTGTTACACATTGTTCACACACACACAATAAATTAGAAGTCTTTATTATTTTTCAGAATTCATATTTATTTTACATTTAATGAAGGAAATTATGGGTATTACTGTGTTCTTTGTCAAGCTTTGCAGCAAAAATCTCAAGACATTTTAAATGCTATTCATTCAGTTTCTGTTGCAAAAAAACTTATCTAAAAGCTGATAGATGATGATTGGGATAAATTGCTTGAGAATGTTGTCTCTTTCTCCAAAAAATTTGAAATTGACATCCCAGACTTGAGTGCTCGTTATATGGAAGGTCGATGTCGTAATCAACAGAATCACATTACACTGGAACATCATTATCATTTTGGCATATTCAATGCTACTATAGACTTTCAATTGCAAGAGCTCAATAGTAGGTTTGGTGAAAGGGCAGTGAAACTTTTAACACTTACGTCAGCTTTGGATCCAAATGATTGTTATAAATCCTTTAAAATTGATGATATATGTAGTCTTGCAGAGGTGTTTATTATCTTCTTGATTTTTCTAAGGATGAGAAAATTAATTTGGGATTTCAATTGAAGTATTTTAAACTTGATGTGCATAATGATTTGAAGTTACAAAATTTGTCTTCTATTGCAGAATTATATCAAGGATTAGCAAATACAGAAAAATCAAAGACATAGCATCTTATTGATAGATTGATTCGTCTTGTTTTGACTCTTCCAGTGTCTACAACGACTACCAAACGAGCATTTTCAGCTATGAAAGTTGTTAAAACAGGACTTCGACAAAATAGATGATGAATTTCTTGCAAATAGTTTAGTTGTATATATTGAAAGGGAAATTACTGAGAGCTTCAATATAGATTTGATACTTGATGATTTTGTTTCTCTAAGAGGACGTAAACTAGATTTTTAAACACTTTATATTTTGTCTTTTTCTACTAGTGCCAACATGTTTTTGTTGCTAATATATTAATTTTGGTACATATGTATGAACTTTTATAATATACTTTTGTGATACACATTGTGTGACAAATTACTCAATTTCAATTTTAAATTATGTTTATCGGCCCCTCCAATCACAATTATCTGGCTCCGCCACTGAATGGATTGAAAACAAAAACCTGATGATGAGGGTTGGCTAGGTTGCCATTTGAAGAAGCTTGCATATAATAACTTGATGCAACTGCAAAATCATAAAACACACAACTCGATTACTGCCATGGGGTCTGATGCAGTGGTTGAAGAAAGAAGATGAAGAAGACTTCTTCTTTTTTTAAGTTTTATTTTAAAAATTTAGTTTTTAAGAATTTAATTTTTAATAAAATAACAAAAATATTATTTTAATAAAAAAATGCTTGCATGGCACTAACAGTCTACAATAAACTAGGACGGTAAACTTAAAGAGGGATCTATTGCGAATAATAGAACACGCAGGCATCTAATTTCTAAAATTAAAAAGTAGGGGAGTGAATTCAAATCGATCGTTTACTCAAAGATTTATCATACATTTACCCTAAAACTAAAAACATTTTAGTTTGACCAAAAAAACCTCATTTAAGCGATCTAAAATGGTTTCCTTTTAAAAAAAAAATTCTTTTAATTTTCGTAAACAATTTTTTGAGTTTAAACTTCTCATTCTTGACCCACAATACTCGGCTTTCTTTTCGCATGCACTCTCTCTCTCACACAGTTCATTCTTCACCGTCGCTACCGCCAGAAGTTGCCGGATGTTGCTGAAGGTTGCAGGTTGCCTCCAGAGGTCGCTGATGCTGTTGCCGTCACTAATTTTTTAGACGAGCCAAAAAGTCGAAAAATGTATTCAATTAAAACATTTTTCAACCAAAAATAATTTACGTTGAAACAAATGGAACCTTCAGCCTCGTTTGGTATGCAAAATGTGTATTCTATTAGGACAATGAATAGTTATTACTGGGAATTGAGGAGGATGGAATAAAATAGTTATTCATATTTTTTTGTTTGGTGACAAGATATATGCCTTAATTGAAATTGAATCAAAATTACTAAAAAAATCCTCATGATTTCTTATTTTTCTAAAATTCAAATTAAAAAAGAAGAAGAGGACAAAGACAAAGACAAAGTTGAATTGCTATGGGTGACCGGCCACCCACAGAAGAACTCGGGAGTGGCCGCACCACCCCCAGTTCCATTGGGGTTGGCCTTGGCCACCCCTGATGACGCTTGGCAACCACCTCTAGAGCACCTCAAAGATCCACCATGAAGTACTTCAGAGGTGGTGCGGCCACCCTCAGGTTCTACTATGGGTGGCCGGCTACCCACATCAATTCAACATTTTCATTCTTAAGGGCTGGAAGAAAATAAAAAATGTTTTTCTAAAGAAAAAATGTTGTTTATTCCTTGAGGAATAACTATTCTTCTCATTTTTGAAATGAATAGGTATTCCTCTTCGTAACGGAATAGTTATTTTCCATGGAATAACTATTCTAAGGAATCTTTACCAAATAAAAGAAGAGAATAACCATTCTATTCCAAGGGATGGGGGTTTCTTCTGCGAACTAAACTACCCTTTATTATATAAAGACGAGAAAACCAAACACACAAAAATGAAGCCAAAAAATCTATATTAAAAAAAAAAAAAAAAAAGCCAAAAAATCTAGGGAGTAAAAGAAAAAAAATTGTAATATCGAATGATAAGCTTAGAAAAAAAAAAGGATAAGCAAATAAATAAGTGTTAAGTAGCGTGGGCTTCTGTTCATTTGTATAATGTGTTTGAGTGGCCCCCCCTCGCTCACCATGATTACTGAGTACTATTTCTGAAGTGACTATTTCTAGTTTCTATCTCAGCAATAAACCAAAAGAATGGTAGAACTTTCTCACCCTCCATCTCCGTAACTTCTCTAAATCTCTCACATGGTCTTCCTCACCTACTCTTCGCTGCACTAGTTTTGCTAATACTTATTTTTATTTTATTTTATTTTTTTTCTGGGTTTTTGTTTTAATGCTTGGTTTTGGGTTTTTAGGCTCATTTTTGTGTGGTGGGTTTAGTCGGTTTGATTTTTGGATTTTCATAGAGGAAGAGTAGCGTTACTGTTGTGAAGATGAATATGAAGTCTAATTCAAAGTCCTCTGTGCTCTTCTGCTTCTCCTTCTTCTTCGTCATCTTCTACATTTCTTTGTCCTCCATGCCTCACCTCTACTTCTCGCAGTTCCAAATTCCCACGGTGAGTTTCCAAATTTTTCTTGTACCTTTTATTTTTGTTTTTATGTAGTACATGTATTTGTGGATTCATGTTCGTATTCATGTAAATATGTATGCAAGCATTTATATAAAACTCACCCATAATAGTTGTAACCTTTTGCAATTTTATGCATTGGCTCTTTCTTTAAATTGCTCTTCTGTTCTTTTTTTTTTAATATATTTATCTTCTTCTTTTTTTAAAAAAAAAAAAAATTAAAGTAATTTAGAATTTAATGGATATCATGGATATCATGTTGTTGAAGGTGAAACGATAAGAGAAAGGAAATATAGGAAAATAATGAAAATAAAGAAAGTCCTTGTTTTAGTTTGTTGCAAGCTTCCTCTTTTTTTTTTCTTTTTTTTTTCAAATTCTGAATTATGTCATGGCAAAAAATTGAACGTAGTTTTAGTTAGTAGAGAGATGCTATGCCGTCTTCCACATCTTGTGTGTCATCTTCCATTTTTGTTGGTTAGTAGAGAGGATGTGCTTTAAGTTGGTAGTCTAACATATTTCTAAGTTTCAGAGAATTAAAACTTTGCTTGACAATTGTTTTACGAGTTGAGTGAATGCTTATTGTGAAGTAGGTAGTATGGATGTCACACATTGACAATTTATTTACAAGAATTCCAACCCTTTAACAACCATTTTGAACCATGTAATAACTTATTTTGTTTTATAAGAAAAGTAGTACATTAAAATAGTACAAGGGGTGCAACAAAGTACATAGTGAGTATTCAAGAAAAAACACCTAGTAAAGTCAAGAACGAGAAAAGAGAGTACAAAAGTCTACAAAGTTAGAGAAATTGAGAAAGGCGTTTGCAGAGATCCATTCAAACAAGGATTTAAGAAAACAAAGTTGTAGGCTTGACCTCGTCTTCTTGCATTCTTCGAAACTTCATGCATTCATTTTTCTCCAAATGCACCACGTTAAACATGAAGGCATTAACCACCACAACAACGCCACTCAACCGCCACTCCACTTACACATGCAATGCCACTCAACCACCACAATATTCCCCTTTCTCAGATTATCAATCGTCAATATTTTTTCTAATGCTGTTGTCCACACAAAGAACACCACCCGTCGCAGTGGATCCATTCTGGCTAGTTAATTCTTGATAAAACGACTTCACTTCAACCTTGCTCCTTTTGGAAGGACTACATCCTATGCTATCATGCTCTCCTTGTCTTAGTTGGAAAGAAAACAACCTCTCAAAAAAAGATACTACCACCTCCACCTTCCATTCCTGAACTGGTCTTGTAAAAAAAAAATTACATTTCACTGAGTAATCCCTTCTCAAAACTGCATGTTATTTGCCACCCATGCATCCTTTCTCTGAGTAATATGAAACAAATTTGGGTAAGACAATTTCAACGGTCTATCCCTACACCAAACATCATTCCAGAAACTAACCTTTGACCCAACCCCCACTTCAAATCTAACAAACTTGGAAAACTTATCCCACCCCCTTTTAATATGTTTCCAAACTCCCACTCAAAATGTCCCTGTTATCTCCTTAGAGCACCAACCGCCCTTGATACTGTCATACTTAGTCACAATCACCGCTCTCCATAATGCCTCTCTATCCACAGCATACTGCCACAACCATTTCCTAACATGGCTCGATTGAACTAAATCAAATTTCTAACTCCCAATCCACCTGATTTTATCGAAGTACAAATCTTTGCCCAATTCACTAAATGGAATTTAGACGCATCCCCAATACCACCTCATAAAAAATCCCTTGGAAGTCTCTCAAGCCTATTGGCCACTCCCACAGGGATAGGAAAAAGAGACAAGTAATATGTAGGAAGGTTGGATAGAGTACTCTTGATCAGAGTCAATGACCACCCTTAGATAAATAAAGTTTATTCCATCCAGTTAACCAACGTTCCATTTTTTCAAAAACGCCATTCCAGATAGAAATGGCCTTATAAGAAGTTCTCAAAGGTAAACCCAAATACTTCATTGGCAACAAAAATACTCTACACCCAAGAATATTGGCCAATTCTTCTACATCTTCCATTTCACCTACGAGATGAATTTATGATTTTGTTAAATTGATTTTCAAACCTAAAACTACTTCAAAACATAAGACAATGCATTGCAAATGTTGAATTTGTTCAGAGTTTGCATCAAAAAAATTAGTGTACCATCAACAATCAATAAATGAGAAACTACCAACTCTTCATTATTACTTGACCCCATGGAAAAACTTGTCAAAAGACCCCTATCCATTGTTGCAGTCATCATTCGACTCAACGCCTCCATAATTACCACGAACAATAGTGGCGATAATGGATCTCTATCTCAACCCATAAGAGCTAGAAAAAAATTTGGACGGTGTTCCATTCACAAGAATGGAAAATTGCACTGTAGATGTACAATGCTCTATCCAATCCCTCCATTTCTCCTCGAATCGGCATCTACATTACAAATAAAGCAAGAACTCCCAATTTACATGATCATATGCCTTCTCCAAATCCAACTTGCACAAGACCCCTAATTCCCCCTATCTAATTTGACTATCCAAACATTCATTCATGATACACACTGAATCCAATATTTGTCTACCTCCAATAAAAGCATTTTGTGAGTTAGAGATAAGCTTACCCAATACCAACTTTAGCTTGTTTGCTATAACATTGGAATGAATTTTATATACCTCACCCATTAAGCTAATAGGTCTGAAATCCTTAACCTCCAACGCTCCTGCCTTCTTTGGAATAAGAGAAACAAAAGTTGCATTAATACTCTTCTGAAACTTCCGTCGACTATTGAACTCCTTAAAAACTGCAATTATATCCTCCTTCACTACACACCAACACTGTTGAAAAAAAGCCATAGTAAAACCATCTAGCCCCAATGCCTTATCACCATTTAAATCCCTCACCACCTCCCACACTTCCTGCTCAAAATCTGTTTCCAACCATATACTCTCATCCATAGAAATGGACATGAACGAAAAATCATCCACCCTTGGTCGCTAAGTTATATTCTCAGAATACAAATTACTATAAAATTGCACTAGATGCTCATTTATCTAAGTAGAGTTAAAGGACATTGATTTGTTGTTGATAAAGAGTCCACTTGGTTATTTCTTCAATGAGAATTAGCCACCTACTACACATGCATGTTGAAAGAGATTCGGTTGTGGCCCCAATGGATTGCCGTCATCTTTCTTTGATGATCGAGATACTTATATTTCAATTCACGTTTTGATTTGTGGTGTTACTCCTTCGATAGTTGGCAATAATCATGGGATATTTGGGATTTTGTTACATGGAATCGAAGTCTTTTGAGTTTTGGTCTGAGGTTAGCAAGGGTGTTCGGTTGGCCGAGAAGAGTAAAGGCATTTTTTGGGCGGTGATTTTGGGATGGCCAAGCTTGTTTTGGTTAATGCATGCGCTGGAGGTGTTCATCAAAGGTGAAGATATCAGAGAGAATTGGAGGACATACCTTTTTTTTTTTTTACCTAAGCCCTCAAACCCGAAGCCCACAAGGAGCACTCAACACTATGACATGTGAGCCTTTCATTTCCTTTGCCGAGAGGGCACGCTTGCATCGCCGTAGTTAATGGAGCTTTTCAGATTCAACACCTCTCTCCTACCTTTGGTCTTAAAACATGCAACCTTTTTGACCCGTTGGAAATCCTCTTCAATGGCATCCAAAATTACGAAGGACGGATTTTCATCCCCAACACCATCCAACACCCAATCCAAGGGCATGTTGGGAGGATAGACACCTAAGGGGTAAAAGAAGTCTCCATCCTCCCCAACCCAAACCTCATTGCTCTGATCCCACACAACAATCTCCCTAGACAGGCCAAAACCTACCAGTCACTTCTGAGATTGGATCAAACCGTCCAACTTGATATTCACACCCTTTTCAGCGATTAGAGTAACGCAACCACCCAAAGGGGAGGGAACACTTAGGAGAAGGAAACCTCGCCGAAGAAGGCTAGACGAAGGAGACTTACCGACCACTCCCCCACCTGGCTTCAGCGAGGACTAGACCCCGGTCCCACCCAAGGCTTGAGAAGAAGCGCCTAAAGATGGCGTCATTGGAGCATTGATAGCCGTCACAACCTCGTCAAACCGAGAAACTTCCATCTGAGCACCTCTGCCTACCTTCACTCTTTGGTGATATCTTAGCACTGATTTGGACTCTAAAGGGTAGATGGGAGCCCCACACTCCGACATTACCGGAAGAGAAAGCGGAGCCTTTCTCCCAATGTAGCTGCCCCCAAATAAGAGACACTGAAGGAATCTGACCCAACTTCAGAGAAGTCGAGCGTCGGAGAAAACCCCTCATAATCCGAGTCCAACTTAATAGCCACACTCACATTCTGACTAACTCCTGACGAGCACCCAAAGGGGACACTCATTACTTCTGGAGGCGAAGTAGAGGCAGATGAGGCTATCACAGAAGGGGACCCAGAAAACGTTGAAACAAGAATAGAGATTGCCGGCAATGACATAATTTGAAATGCAGAGGCTTGCACGGGAGAGGTGGCGTGCATAGAAGACTTTGTAGCAGAAGAATCCAGCCCACACCCTGCCGGCAATAGAAGAGAAGACGCAACTTCTACCGCCCGTTCTACAAATCCTTTGGAAACAAGCGAAGAGAGATCAATGGCCAACAATGTGTTCAAGCAAGAGTCGGCGCCTTCAAGAGGAAAGGACAGCAGACTCGCAGGAGTATCTTTGGCACCTTCAGACATCTTAAAAATGGTCGGAGCAGACAATCCGCCACCTAGGGCAATTGCCGTCGTCACCTCTGGCCGTTGAAGACCCAATGAAGACCCAAAACCCAAAGAGAACTCAAAACCCGTTTCAGGATCCAAAGGGGGCCCTTGACCCGTAACCTCAGTTTGCTTCTTAGATTTGGGCTTCGTCATAACCCAACCCAAACGAAAAACCTTTAAAACTAAAAGTGGGTTTTAGACCCAGCCCAAAAGCAAACGAATCCAACAATGACCCAACGACCTGACTCATCATCCTCACTAAAA